>NW_009216680.1:427-3050 GCF_000690835.1 Fulmarus glacialis | reverse complement strand
GGCCCCAAGCGTGTGGGGCATTGGGCACGGGAGCACTGCGCGGCGCTGGCACGGCTCCGCTGGGCGTCAGCGGGATGAGCTGATTCACTGCCTCGGAGCAGCTGCTGTCCAGCAAAGTTCCTGTTTTTCAGTGAAATCCCCAACTCCGTGCCTGGAAAAAACAAATGGGAGCGGAGCAGGTGCCTGGCCCTGCGCAGGGTGGCTGCGAGGGCTCAGCCCCGGCTGTCTGTTGAAAACACAAACTACAGAGCTGGACCAGTCCATACTCACAAACCGATGAAAGCAAACTCAAAAAACTCCCCTCCAAAAAAAACCCAAACTCAAGGGTTTGGGAGGGAGTCAAACCCTCCTGCTTTAGAGCACGAGCCAAACTCAAAAGGTGGGAAAATCAAAATGAAACTTTCCCTGGAGAGGGATTAGCCCCCATGTACCCCTCCACCTGGCATCTCTGCTGCCTGCCATGGCAGCTCCTGTGCCCGCCCAGGGTCCCCAGTGCGGCCCAGCAGGTCCCCATCCCTGCAGAGTCCTGGACAGCACGGCCAAAACCACCTCTGCACCCATGGGAGCTGACTCAAGGGGTCGGAGCTGGGCTGTCCTTGCCGCCAGGCTTTAAGTGTTCAGGGGTTATTAACGTGTCTCTTTGCACGGGCACGGCGTTGCGGGGACAAAGCGTGGTGCCTGGGGAAGGGGAGCGCATCCCCACCCCGCAGTGCTCCCAGGGTCGGCCGGCAGCAGCCCTGGGGAGAGCCTGGGGTGCCTCCTGCAAAGTGCCTTTAGGGAACACGAAGGTGAAGGGCTGGACCGTTCCTGCACCCCAAACCGCAGCCATCCTGGGGTGACACCCAGCACAGCACCGCGGGGGCATCGGGCCGGGCACGGGGGGAACGGCACCAGGGCGAATGCAGGTTGGCTTTAGTCTGTGCGGCTTCAGTTTGCTGAGTGGGATGTTTTTAAATCTGCACTTAAGGGAGGAGGTTTGCCAACGGAAATATGTAACCGACTGTAAATAATAGCTTTTATCTGCAGCGGTACCCGTGAAATGAATAAGCTCCCCGGCAGCAGCGGGGCAGAGCCAGCAGATCCGTGCAGGTGACAGCGGAGGGTGTTGGGTTACGGGCTCCCCGTCACCGCCAGAGCCCCCCGATGACTTGTGACAGGTTCATAAGCTGAGAAATGCGATGCTTTGCAAGGTTCAGTAAATATTAGGACTACTCCTCCCTCTTTCTGGTGCAGGTTTAATTGCTAGGATAATTCATGAGAGCACAAGGAAAAAAAAACATCTGGGAAAATAGGACCTGTTAAATAGAATCCATTAATAACGAAATAATTGTTCCTGTGCATGTGATTCAGACAGCTGCCTAATTGTTAATTACCTCGATATGAGAATAACAGGTAATTATGAGGCTACATCACGAGGAGTTGACTTTTTTTTCTTCCTGCTTCTTTTCTTTTGGTGAATGCCGGAGACGGAGCGTGCCCCAGCAGGTCACGCCGGGACTCAGAGGAGAGACGCTCCCCAGGCAGGGTTCCTCCTGCGGGGGTGAGGTGGGAGCTCCGGGTCCCAGCCACGTCCTGAAACTATTGCTGCTCTTGGATGTAGATCCCAAAGCACGCAGCTGTCCTCAGCTGGGGAGCTGGGGACCAGCCACCTTCCTCATCCGTGGGACCCTGCCCATACGGAGCCCAAACCCGGCTCTGCACTGAGCAAACAAGAAGCAAAAGTTATTGGTGACCTTGGCTGTCAAATTCCACAAGATTACTTTATTCAAGACACATTCTTGAAATATTTTATTCCCATTTGTCTGTTGCAAAATGTGTTTTCTCTACAAGTGCACACACACACAAATACACACACACTCAAACCCACAGGCACGCGCGTGCAACTCACACACGCACACGTAGACACCAAGCAAGTATCCAGCAGAGACAGGACTCTGCCTTAAGTTTTTTTGGACCAAGAAATGTTGCTGGGTTCCATTTTCTAGAGGTGAGAGGATGCAGAGACAGACAGGCACTGCTGAAGGTGATGATAACATCTGTGCAATTAGTGACGCTGCTGCTGGTGATTTGCCATCACTGGTTTCGTGCAATTACTGCCTTTGGCTTCTCCCAAAGAAGAGGTGCCAGCCAAGAGATAACTGAGCAACGAGGAAATCGGGACAGATAAGTGGATGGAGAGAGCTGTCTGAGACCCGATCAGAGCAGGAGGCAGCCCCAAGCATGGTCCTGTTCTCGCTCTCCCCTCTCGGGGCCAAGTGCCTTTAATTCCCTCCCTGCGGTTTGCGTTTTGGCTCACCGGTGCGCTTCACACGACACGCGGGAGTGCCGGTGACCCCATGGCAATGCAGCCCGTCTGCCTGCCAGTGAGCCAAAAGTGGGGTAAGAAAACAGATCAGGAGCTGAAGCTGCTCAGGAGTTGTCTTCAGCACGGCCAGCGAGGAGCGCGGCAGCAGCCCTTGCCGCCTCCCATGTCGTCTGTGCACGGGCCTGATCCAGCGCCAGTAAAGCCGATGCTGTTTCCCATGTATAAGGGGAGCAGGGCATCAGTCAGCAGAGATCTCTGCAGGATGCGGAGCTGATATCAGTCCCGGAGAAGGCAACACGTCTTTTCCTTTAGCCGCCC
>NW_009216680.1:0-202 GCF_000690835.1 Fulmarus glacialis | reverse complement strand
TCCTCGCGCCCGTGTTTGCCTGTGCTGGCGGTGGTGTTGTGTGAGCGAAGCTCTCGGAGCCGGCACGGGGCAGGACCTGCCCAGCCCGGCAGCCCTGGCCCTGGGCACGTCCCGCTGCCAGCAACGTGCTGGGGAGGGAGGGATGCTCTCCTTCTCATCCTGGCTTCCTGCAGACAAAAATAGCTACGGGCCCCGGGTTCCT
>NW_009216679.1:0-335 GCF_000690835.1 Fulmarus glacialis | reverse complement strand
TGCTGGTCACTGGGGGTGCTGAGCCCTGGCATTGCTGGGTACTATGCCCAACTGAGTGCAGGGTATGTCTTGGTGGCGGATGCTGGGTGCTGGAGGTGCTGGGTGCTGGCCATATGCGATGCTGGGCATATGCAGTGCTGGGTGGCTGTGCTGGGGTTGCTGGATGCTGTGCTCAGGGGTGCTGGATTCTTGGCATATGCGTGTGCTGTGTGGTGGGCCCTGGTAATGTCCGCATCCTGGGTGCTGAGTGCTCTGGGTGCTGGGTGGTGGTCAGCAGGGAAGGTGCCTGCTGCGCATGTCTGAATACTGGGCATGTCTGGGTGCTAGGTACTGGG
>NW_009216678.1:0-946 GCF_000690835.1 Fulmarus glacialis | reverse complement strand
TCCCTGTCCCCGAGGCTGGAGCAAGTCGGTGCCATAAAACCGAGCCCGGGCGAACCCCCCGCTCCCCAGCGGCGCCGCGGGGGGATCGGTGAGAACAGTGAAAAGCGAGGGGGATGCAAGAGCGATGCGCGAGGGTTCGCGTTACCCGGCAGAATAAATGAGGTGGTGGTGTCTGGCGGCGCCTTCGCAGCTTTGCCAACCCTCATTAGCACCTTTCAGCAAAGCGGAGCTTATTCAAACTATATCACAAGTCTTTTGCTGGAGATTGCATCTGTGCCTAATATGCATTTTTATATAAACAAGGGTACTAAATGGCCTTTCAGTTCCCTCTGTAATGTCTTTTTTAATGGAAGGTCCTGAATTAAGAACATATATATATGACTCTAAGAATTTCCTAAGTGATATTGAAAACCTACTGTAAAGTAGGATTTCTTCTTGCAAAATTATTTTAATGAGGTTCCAGTTTATTTTCTGGCTATATTTTACTTATTTAATCCTCCAGAGGGGCTTTTCAGAGGCAGCATCTCATTTTCAATGCAACCATTCTTAACATTAGGGAAAACTACCTTTCTGAAATGCATGAAGAAAAAAAAAAAAAAAGAACCAGAGGAAGATGTACGAGATAAGAATAAACTTGAAAAGCTTTGAGGTGGTTTATGGCTTCTCTTGAAAGAATAACAGTTCATGTATTTTTGTTATGGTGTGGTTTAATGATGCTTGCAGAAAAAAGATAAGGTAGAAATGGAAATATAAAATTAAACCAGCAAAGTGAATGTGATTATTTTAGTTACTAGTATTACCTGGGGAAAACGCTCTCGGGGTTTTTTATCTAGACTAAATATTTGCTTTTCTAAAATGGAAGGCCCTCTGCATCTCCCAGCACGAGGGTGGGAAGTGAAATTTTCCCGTGGTCCAGCAGCCGCGGGAGGACGGTGGTGTCCCTGCC
>NW_009216677.1:342-931 GCF_000690835.1 Fulmarus glacialis | reverse complement strand
TGGGGATGCTGGGGACATTGGGGTGCCTCACAAGGGGGTATTGGGGTGCCCCTGGGGGTTCTGGGGACATTGCGGTGCCTCACAGGGGGTATTGGGGTCCCCCTGGAGGTGCTGAAGGTATTGGTATGCTTCAAAGGGGGGTGTTGGGGTCCCCTAGGAGGTGTTGGCGACATTGGGGTGCCTTACAGGGGGGTATTGGGGTGTCTCAGGGCTGCTGGGTGTATTGGGGTGCCTCACAGAGGGGTATTGGGGTGCCCCTGGGGGTATTGAGGTCCTCCAGGCGGTATTAGGGGCACTGGGGTGTCTTACAGGGGAATATTGGGGTGCCCCCAGGTGTGTTGGGATACCTCAATCAGGGATATTGGGCTGCTCCTGGGGGTACTGGGGTCCCCCGGGGATATTGGGGTGCTTCAGAGAGGCGTATTGGGGTGCCTCTGGGGGTATTGGGCTCTCCCAAGGGGGTATTGGGGTGCCCCAAGGGGTGCTGGGGGCATTGGGATACCTCAAAGAGGGATGTTGGGGTTCCCCTGAGGGGTATTAGGGTGCCCCTGGGGATATTGGGGTGTCTCACCGGGGGATACTGAGGTGC
>NW_009216677.1:0-294 GCF_000690835.1 Fulmarus glacialis | reverse complement strand
TGGGGTACCCATGGGTGTGCTGGGGTACCCATGGGGGTGCTGGGAGCCTTAGGGGAACTCACAGCAGGTATTGGGGTCCCCAGAGGGTGCTGGGGGCATTGGGGTGCCTCCCAGAGGAGTATGGGGTGCCCCTGGGGATATTGGGGTGCCCCCCACTAAGGTGTGTCACGTGTGTGTCCCCCCCAGATCATCCACTTTCTCCGCACCCGGGCGCACCCCATCATGGCCAAGCAGGTGGGTGCCTGGACGCCTGGGTCCATGGGTGGGGGGGTCCCAGACACCTGGGTGGGGGGG
>NW_009216676.1:0-2727 GCF_000690835.1 Fulmarus glacialis | reverse complement strand
CGCACGGGCCCGAGCGGCCACCGGGTTCCCTGCTCCTTCTTTTTCTTCCTGGTTTTTTCCTCTTTTTCTTCCCGTTCTTTTTTCCTCCTCTTTTTTTTTCTTTCATTTTTCTTCCTTTTTTCCTTCTTTTTTCCTTCTTCCTTTTTTCTTTTCTTTTTCTTCTTTTTTCCTTCCTTTTTCCTTCTTCTTTTTTCTTTTTTCCTTCTTTACTTTCTTTCTTTTTTCTTCTTTTTTCTTCTTTTTTTCTCTCTTCTTCTTTCTTCTTTTTTCCTTCTTTTTTCTCTTCTTTTTTCTTCTTTTTTTCCTTCTTCGTTTTTTCTTCTTTTTTTTCCTTCCTTTTCCCTTCTTTTTTCCTTCTTTCTTTCTTCTTCTTTTTCTTCTTTTTTCCTTCTTTCTTTCTTCTTTTTTCCTTCTTTTTTCCTTCTTTCTTTCTTCTTCTTCTCCTTCTTTTTCCTTCCTTCTTTTTTTTCTTCATTTTTCCCTTTTTCTGTTCTTTTTTTCCTTTTTTCCCTTCTTTTTTCCTTCTTCTTGGGTTTTTTTCCTTCTTTTTTTCTTCTGTTTTTTTTTTTTCCTCCTCCTTTTTTTTCCTTTCCCATCCCTTTCCCCATTCCCCCTTCCACGCTGCTGTCCCCTGGTGTCAATGCAGCACGGGTGATAGGACACGGTAATAGATCTGCCTCGGCCACACTCTACAATAGCTCTCAGACAGTCTATTAGTCAGCAATTGTCTGCCAGGCAGCCTGGCCCGGCCCGTGTGCCGCAGCTGATAATGGCAAAGAACAAAGATGGCAGCTGCTTTGTAGAGGAACAGATTTGTGGCAAATCGAGATAAAATAAAGAGGAAGGAGAAAGGAGTGTAAGGGAAAAAAATACATATAAAAGGGGGAACGGAGGGAAGAGGAGAAAGCGGCGGGGGCCAGGGAGGGAGGAGGAAGGATGCTGCGTGCGAGCTGTCAGGCTGCAGGAGCATCGCCACACTCTGATCTGGTGCGGTTATGGGGAGGGGGAGAAGGAAAAACACCACGGGAGAACTAGAAAGGCTGGCGTACATGGAAAAAAAATCATTTTCAGGCTTCTGGTGTCAGAGGTGGAGATAAGCACAGACATGGAGGCTATCAGGCGGCGGGTTGGGGGATAACGTCTCCGGCTGTGTATCTCTGCCTGTATCTTGGCGGGGGGGGTATCCCCACAAGGAGCAGGGTGATGCCCGGGCAGCAAGGATGGCAGCATGTGGGGCACGCCAGCACTGCCTTTGCTTCCCAATGTCCGTGCACCCGGCAGGGCAGCGGGGGCAGCCCCAGCAGCACTTGGCCCCTTTTGGGTACGGAGAGCGGGGGCTTAGCCCGGCCGGGGGGTCACCGGCCCACCAAGCATCCCTCCTGCGGGATGGGATGCAGGAGGGTATCCCAGCGCTGACACGGGAGCAAAGGGAGGGGGGCATCCCTAGGGACGGCTCACACAGCCCCCGCCGGGTGCAAATAGAGATGGGGCTGCGCGCGGCTGCCTGTCTGCCTTCCTGGCTCCCCAGGGCTTGCACACAGGGCATGCACGCAAGGGTTTGCACGCAGGAATTTGCACACCCCAATTTGCATGTAAAGGTTTAACGTGCAGGAGTTTGCACGCCCAGGTTTGCACGCATGCGGAGTGTGCACGCAGGCGTCTGCCAACCCAGCTTTGCTGAGACGCCTGAGCTCCTTACAGCCGTCGCAATGGAGCTGGCAACTGCTGCTCTCCCTCTCCGGTTTGGCCGGTGGGTCCGGGACTAAGGGAAACGCAGTGTCCGGTGGAGGTGGCGGGGGGTGCCCTGAGGCTGGCCTGGCTCTGCCGCCGGCGGGAGGTGGCTGACCCCAGTGACCACAGTCGCAGCCGCGATGCTCAAGGACTGTTGCTTACCATTCTGAGCAAAGGGTGGATCAAAATCAATTACAAAAAAGAAATTAAAAGGTGGATGTTGTAATTAAAATCCGACTTTTTGCTGAAGCTGGATTTTTTTAATTTAAATGAATTACATTTTGCCTTAAAAACTTAATCAAATTAAAATTAAAGTTAACATTATGGTAAACCTATGTCAAAGCCTAAATTTAGTATAATCTATTCACATTTAAATTAAATACATACACAATTCTATATACATATATAAAAAGATAGCTGTACATATTTGCTGTTGAAGTTTTAAAGAAAGTTACATTACCGAACCACCGAAAGTCAGCTGCTAAGTACTTAAACCCCGAACTGCCGGAGTGGTTCTTGCTAATAGCATCCCATGTGCAAAGACAGGTCTTATTGCATTTTGGTTTTCTCAAGTGGCGCAAAGACTGGTTTGTCCCAGTTGGGAGAATAATTAGGAGGTTGAAGGCAGGAAAACGTGGTTTTGTCTTCCCACTTCCACAGGATAAATCATGTGAGAGATGAAGTTTGTTGGGGGGCAATCGGTTCGGGTCCCTCGCTGCAGGGGGACACCTCCAGTCTTCCAAGAGTCTGTTTAACAGGGAAAGCTAATGTTTAGGAAATGCAAGACCTTTTTTCTTACGTATTCAGCTTATTTAAGGTTTTGCTGAGATAGAAAAAAAAATTGTAAAGTCCTATTTTCGTACACGTTTAACTGAATCCCGGTTCCCATCTAACTAGTGCTCGATCTGATATAGAAAAATTAATAATCACCCGTGTGATCCCTTCTGCTGTCTGTGTTTGGGGAGGAGATCCCGGGGCTCCCCTGGGCACCCAGCA
>NW_009216675.1:0-1846 GCF_000690835.1 Fulmarus glacialis | reverse complement strand
AATAATAATAATAATGACATCTGAAGAACAAACAAATGAATGAGAGAATAAATTAATTTAAAGAAGAAGAAGAAGAAAAAAAAAGAAATTATTTTACAAGCAATGTATGTTATTTTTTAAAAAAAAAAAGTGAATAATAAAATTAAAATGAATAGCAAAGCCAGAAATTTTGAAGGGCGAACGATGCTCCAGCCTGCAATGTCTTTTTTAAAACAAGTACTCTGAACGCACACTCGGATCTCGCAAGCAAAGCGGTTTAGTTCAGTTTTTTTTGGTGGTGAGATTGGGACTTCTCTGAATTGACCAAGCCAGGCCATCTCGATCGGACGGGGAAGGGAGCAGGGACGCGGGGAGGGCCCTGCCAGCCTTTCTTCTCCAGCCACGTTCAATCTTCACCTTGGTCTGAAGCCCCTACTCTCCTCCCCCCCAGGGATGTCAGCCCAACTGGGAGCTCAGAAAGAAATAAATAGAAAGAAAGGAAAACGGATGACGGGGATTTAAGAAAAACAAAAAAGAAACCATCAACCTCTGGGAACCTGTTAGAACGAGGGCACAACTGTATTACCTCAAAGATTTAAACAAAAAAAACCCACAGCAGCTAAAGAACTTTTATTGTTTTCCTTTTTTTCTAAAAAAAAAACCAAACAAAAAAACACAAAAAAAAGAAAATCAAAAAAAGAAGATGAAGAAATAAAAATGACGCCGGTGAAACTGAAGAAGGTTTGGAAGAACCTATTGGAATCACACTGGGCGATTAGCATTTATTTTATTATTCTGAGCCACCGTGGAGTCTGGAACTTTGTTCTTTTTTCCTTATCCGAGCAGGGATTTGTTCATCAGACGAATCAGGAGTCACTAACAGGGTATTTCAAAAGCAGTCCTGAGTTCCCATCCATGGGGGGAGTGTATCGACTTCCGCGTTTCCGTAGTTCACTCTTCATCCTTTTTTCCAAGTGATGCCAGCTGCAGCTACACGCCACACGCATGCGCACGCGCACACACACGCACACACATAACATTGTGCTTTTCTTTTCTTAAAAAATATATATATCGCACCAAAACCTAAGAAAGACGATCATGCAATACAGGCAATGAGCCCATACGAAACCAACATGCATCCCAACAGAAAGCAAAAAAACCCCGAGTTTATATATATAATTTTGTTGTCGTCGTTTTTAAACTGGACCAAAACTTTTGTTACCCAAAACCGAGTGGGGGAAAAAAAAGAAGAAAAAGTATTTCTTTATGGACCAAAACCTCTTCAGCTGTCCTTTACCTGGATCTTCCTGAGGTTGGCCACTTTTATATATTATATTTTTTTCAGAACGAAACAAAACAAAAAAAAATTGCCTTGTTGAACATCCTTTAATCATTTCAAGACTCCTGGTTTTGTTAAATCAGATACTTTTTAAACCATTGGGAAGTGGGAGAGGATGGGCTTCGAATCTGGCTTCTGTGCCAATGCACACAAGATGCAAGCCAGCATCTTAACATCATCAGGTTTGTTCAACCAGTCTCTGGATGCCAAAATGCTGTGATGGTAAAGATGTGTGTTGGATTAACCTATCAAGTACCAGTATACCTATCGATAAATATATGTGTATATATATATATAGGCACTTAATTCGTCAAGCACCTATATATATATATATGTGTATATAAAATAATATATATATAATTTTTCTCCCACCACCACCGCTTCCCCGTTTCCTACCCCTCGACTTCTGCTCACAGATCCTGGACCCTGATTTAGAACTGAACCAACAAGTTTCACAACTTGGCAGAGACAGTTCTACAGCAAAAAAAAAAAAAAAAAATCGCCTGAGATTTTTTTTTTTCCCTTTCG
>NW_009216674.1:1593-2430 GCF_000690835.1 Fulmarus glacialis | reverse complement strand
CTCGCACTCCCACCCACACCCCTCACACCCCTTGCACACCCCCAGACTCCTCGCACACCCCCCCGACCCTCGCACACCTCCAGGACCCCCCTTCCCACCCCTCCAAAGGCAGAAGCAGCTCACAACGTTTCCACAAGGCCGAAAAGCAATTCATGTCAAACAGATCAATAATATAACTCGCACTCCCACCCACACCCCTCACACCCCTTGCACACCCCCAGACTCCTCGCACACCCCCCCGACCCTCGCACACCTCCAGGACCCCCCTTCCCACCCCTCCAAAGGCAGAAGCAGCTCACAACGTTTCCACAAGGCCGAAAAGCAATTCATGTCAAACAGATCAATAATATAAAAGCCGTAGACAGCTAACTCTTACAAGCAGTCTGAGAGCTGATTGCAAACTGAAGGCACAAAACGAAAATTGGGTCCTTCACTTAAAGTACCAAGGAAAAAAAAAAAAAAAAGAATCAATATAAGTTCTTCAGATGATGTTATTTCTAATGAGAAATACACCGAGACTGCTGCAAATAACTGCTTAACGGAGAAAAAAACCGCATTAATAATTTACTTTATACAGCATAGGATCCCGAACCCAAGAAAACTGCTGCTGGTTCTTAATTTTGTTGTAATGCTTCCTGACGAGCCCAATGACGCTCTGGCAAAGTTCTCGAGAGCGGAGGCGGCGGACGTTCCCCTCATTAGGTTATTTTTCTTCCCCCCTTTTTCCGCGGCATCCCAGCCCGGCCGGCTCTGGGAGAAGATGTCCCAGCTCCTCCCTTCCTCCGCACCGCAGGACTCCTTGGGCTGAGCCCCCGGGTGGGCGCCAGCCCCCGCCAG
>NW_009216674.1:0-1151 GCF_000690835.1 Fulmarus glacialis | reverse complement strand
GCGAAATCGTTTCCCCGCGAAATCATTTCCCCGCGAAATCATTTTCCTGCAAAATTATTATTTTCCTGCAAAATTATTATTTTCCTGCAAAATTATTGAAAACTGCCCGGGCGGCTGGCGGCAGCGGTCCAGGCTGGCGGAGGAGACGGGCAGGGATGCACGGGGCTCTGCACCCCCGGCGCGGATGAAGCGGGCGACGAGGGGGTTCCCACTGCCCCCTGGTTCGGGAGGGAGCCGGGCTGGCCCCGGCGCGCGGGCGCATCCCGAGCATCGCAAAGTTTCACCTCCCATTTAGCAGAACAAAACTTTTAATTTAGATGTTTTCATCTATCTATCAGAGTAAAAAAAAATAAGTTTAAAATAATGACTGTAATAAATGAAGGTAATTAATTGTAGTTTGTTCCTTTACTGTCTAGTCAGCTTAATTTTACCTTTTCATCTAATAATGAGAAAATAATTTTTGTGCTCTGAGGGTTAATGATATGTAACTGCAAGAGCTGCTAATTGCATGTTGCAAACTATTCATCAAAATCCCCATCTGCGCTACTTGATTATGTTTGCTAAATTATTGCTTTGAATTATCTTTCATAAAGCAACTTTTGTAATTAGCAGGGCTTTCGCTTTGCTCTTTTCTCCGTCGGAAGGATATTCAAACTTTGTCCGTCTCAAGCTGTTGCCATTAAACCGCCGTCGCGGGCAGCTTTTGGCGAGAGAAAGAAACTGCCCTTTAGCTAATCGGGGGGAAAAATAAAAGCCAGGTTTATTCTCCGCGGGTTCCATTTATTCTCCTGGCCCCTCTCCTCCTTCCCCAAGGAAAAAATTATATAGGAAGGATATAGGAGCCTAAATGTATATGGGACGTATTTGGGAATGGCAGAGAGAAACGGCCCGACAAGCCCATCCGCCCCCAGCCGGGTTAATATTTCAAAATGATTTTTTTTTTCCCGTCCCATTTACAAGAAGGAGCGGAGGGGGAAAGCTCGCCATCCATCACCGCGCTTTTATGGGCTCCTGCCCGTGACGCAGATGATGTAGCGCCCTGCTCGCCCTGTTAATATTCATGGGGAGCGCTGAAAAGTGTGCTTGGCGGGGAAAAATATATTAAAGAAGTATTTTTAAAAATTTGAAAAAGAGGGTGGGAAAGAGGGGGG
>NW_009216673.1:29393-51085 GCF_000690835.1 Fulmarus glacialis | reverse complement strand
TCCCTGGGCAGCCTGCGCCTCTGCCCCGCTGGCCCCAGGGGAGAAAATTTCTCCGTATATCCAGTCTGCACCTCTCTCATTTTAATTTATACGCATGGTCTCTTGTGCTTCTGTCATATAGCACTGTGAGCAGCCTGGCTCTGTCTTCATAGAGTACAAACGCTGTGCACTGTACACCTCAAGGCACAATAAATTTACCTATGCTTATGTTGTCACTGGCAGGTTGGGGTAAGGTGGCATCGTGAGCTGGCAGCTTCTTTAAACCATGACGGTTTTTCTAGCCACAGTTCAAGCTGGCCATGCGTGTGCAGCTCTGAAAGTGCTTACCTTTGCATATGAGGATTGTTCCCTTCATGTCAATGTGACTCCACACCATGTGGGAAGTAAAACACGTATGGAAATATTTGTATGGTCAGGCTGAGATAATGCAGAAGGATCTTGGGAGACTGAGAAAGCAATAAAACAGCAGAATAAATTCATGGATGTACATGTAAAGTGATATGGGGAAAATAATCTTAACCTCATATATAAAATAATGGGCTCTGAGTTAACTGTTACCACTCAGGAGAAAGACCCTGGGATTATGTTCTATGAAAACAACTCCTTCCTAGCAATCAAAAAAGCAAATTGAAAGTTAGGAATTATTAGGAAAGGAGTAGAGAGCAAACATAGCTATGCAGCTGTATAAACTCACCGTGTGCCCGTTTCTTGAATACCGTCTGCAGTTGTCATTTCAAAAAGCACACAGTAGAAGTGGCAAAGGTTCAGAGGAGGGCGACAGAGGTGAGCAAAAGTATGGTATGGCTCCCGAGAGGGGGATGGCTGAGCAGAATCGACTCTGAAGCCTGGAGAAGAGGTGACTAGAGGGGTGTTATGACCACGGTCCACCAGAATCATGAGTGGAGCGGGATCTGCAGTTCACCATCTCTTCTACTGAGGATCATCCAGTGAAGCTAATAGGAGCCAGTTTCAAGTTCAGCAAAAAGAGGTGACTCCTGATGCACAAGGAAGCAGATCTATGGCACTCGTTGTTCAAAGGTGACTTGGGTAGGACTCAGAAGAGAGATCTGTTGAGAATAAAGAGAGAAACCACAACAGACTCAGGAAATCTCCCAACCTGAAACTAGTAAGAATCCGGGACAATACTCAAGAAAAATACAAAATACGCTTGTCCTATCCTTACTCTTTTGGGGGCATTAAGTAAGGGTGAAAGTAAGACACTGGGCTAGACCAGCCCTTGCTGTGACAAAGTATAGCCTTTTTTATGTTCTTTTTCAGGGTAATAGTCTGTTTGTACTGATGTTTTGATGCCATTATAAATTCACTTTGTGACCATTTTAAGGAAATAAACCTTTACAAGAAAAAAATGAATGATAAAAGTTCTATAGCTCAAAAATCAGGACTAAGAAATTAAGAAAAATATTGTCATTCAAAGACTTTCTTTGTAAGCTAGTAAAGAAAGGTTTAACAAGAACCAGTGATGGCAGCTGAAGCCAGATTAGATGGACTCCATACAGGAGCAGTTAGGTAACATGCAACGGCCTGTGATACACAGAAGGTCAGGCTAGATGATCTAATGTCCCTTCTGGCCTAAATATCTCTGAGTATAGTACTCTGGCAGCCACACAAATGTTGAAAGCAAACTCCAACTCAGCATGTTTTCTGTCAGCCACACTATATCTAGATGGATTTTCATGCCAGGTTTTTAAAAACTTGTCCTGTTGATTATATAACTGCACTTTATTTCTCTCCTTAAAGAAGATAATGCTGAATTTCCAGGACAACTTAGAGCCATGATAATGTGCAACCTTCAGTTTGCATTTATTTGTGTAAATATTTGTTTTAGTTTCAGTAAATGCAGTATTTTCATCTTTGTCAGCTCCCTGGTATTTTGATTTTTGAGTGTAGCTGCTCAGAAAATATGCTTTTTCTCCCTCAGTGAAATTTTGATTTCCACATTTTTTCATTTTCACCAGAACTGTAAGACCAGTGAGTCACATATGGATTTCCTGAGCAATCAAAGAATTGCATCACAGAACAATGTTAAAAGCCTGGAAAGTGATTCTGGCCTAGCATGCAGTGCTAGGATGGGGACCAAGGCTGGTTTTAAAAATGGGAAAAAGAAGAAACAATAATATGAGTAAACAAAAAAATTTTGTAACCAAATCAGAAAGAAGAGGAATTCTTTGATAATTCCCTGTCCTTTCCTGATTTAATACAGGTGATACCAGGTTACTGGCTTCAGTGACCCTCCTGTACCCCCTTACCACAGAACATCCAGAAATCTCTGCCTTCCTCCTTTACATGCTCTGTCTCTCTGAAACTAATGTTTCAAAATAATTTAAATCACATGCAAAAAGACCTTCTAGTTTCAAGTTTCCTTTGGAGTAGCCTACTAACTCTAATCACCTCTGATTCATAATTTTGGGTGGCATTTACAGATTTCTAGAAGTATACACAAAATCCATTGAAGATTTTATTAGTCCTGTCTAATAAAAACACATGCTTGAAATAAAACTGCTACTTTATCTAGCCCATAAACTCTCTGTTTGTCTACTTCGAAGACAAATTGTTAGTAGAAGTCAGTGAAAGCAAAGGTTATATCTGAATCACTGGTACGTCTTAAAAAGCTCATAATCTTATCACAAAGCATGTAGAAGGGCAAAGGTTAGCAACAGTATCCTACTTTTTATACCATATGGATTTGTTTTCAGAGCAATTCTCTGAGATGATAAGTTATTTATAGGCATTAGTCTGTGGTATCAGATTAATACATGCACTTATGCGTAGGTGGACATGATTGAACAAGCTAGCAGGATTTTTTCACTTCTAATTACCAGGAATCTATCAAAGAACTAATGAATAATAATTTAACAAAAACATGACTCTGTGTTCACCAATCAATTTACCATGCTGACTTAGAGGATTCACTGATTTTCTTAATAGTGACATAACAAAATGCTTACTCTTCACCTTCTGCAGAAAAGAAAGTCTCAAAACCAATACAATAGCATATGTGTGAAATGTGTTAAGAATGAGGTAGCTGAGAGATTTCAAAATGTAGTTGCCAATAGGATATCCTAATTACATCAAGTTATTCTTAGTGAGGTTCCAGGGAACCGATATTATTTCAGGTGGTAGTCAACAAATTCATGAGACATAAATAAAAACAGCTGTACATTTTGATAATGACAACTGAAAACCTTAAACTTCTAAAACCAACAGCCTTAAGTCAGACCCACAAATTGCAAAGCCAGTATCCCAGAAACAAGTGCCTGAAAAGAACTGATGAATCAGCAGGTGGAGAGCTGAGCCTGAACTTGATACATGGTCTACAATAAAAGGGCTATTGCAATCCTTGTATGTGTAAAGAGGGAACCAGTCCCCCTAGGGGAGAGACTATGGGATTATGGAAATTAATTTATCCCTCATACAGCACAGGCCCTATACATTTTAGAGTGATGCACGATGCTCTGGTGCACATTTTAGAAAAGATGGCAAAACAGTGGGGAGGGTAGAGGAAAGAAAAACAAACCCAATTCAAAGACTGGAGAAAATGCTTTCATATACAGTTGGTGAGGGAGTAAGAATTGAAGCTAGCTCTATAGCTTAGGGAAGGTATACGTTTGGGAGAGGAAAGACACAGATTTGGAGCCATAAGAAAATGACTGCTTAACATCTATAAAATTAGATATTAATTGGAAGGAGACCGGACTTCTCCCTCAAATGAAAAACTGATTCCAATGACCTGTATAGTTGTGCTCATATTACCTGACTGCCAGAGAGTGCAAACGTAAATGGTTGCCTGTTCCGTACAAAATTGTAAGAGGAAGGCTTTAGACATCCCAGTCCCAGAATATCGTCCTGTGTGTACAACATATGGTTTCAGTGTGGTAAGAACTAACTCTGAGCCACTGGAGTGGAAAAAATGATACCACCAGATATAGGGCATACATTGTGCAAAGCCTGATCCAGGAGTCATGGTCAGAAAATAAGCACCATGATAGGTGCTGCAACCAGGATGGACGTTCCTCAGCCTGGTTTAATCCCAGCTGTCTTTAGGCACTTAATTCAGTTGCAAGATCAGTATGTAGGAAGACTGCATCATCAAAAGAGCTTGCTTTTCCTCCAGTGACTGTGCAGCCACTGCTGAAGACTGAGTGGCCCCTTTCTGAGCGGACCCTGACTCAGATCCCTCAGATGGTGAAGAAACTTGAGTGACGCTAACAAAGGCACTGACAGCTCTTATGACTACTAGAATTACAAGGCATCAGAGTGGGCACGTTGAATTTAAAGGTCAAAAGTAGGAATTAGTTGGGCCGCAGGCACCTGTGGGCATATGTGTACCATACATTTCAGCTCTGTGCAATAGTGGCCCTGGCTACTGCTGAGCAAAGCGACTCTCGTTCCCAGCTGGGAACGCACGGCACTGGCGAGGCACTAGCTAGGTGCCAGCAGCCCATCCATGGTTTGGCACGGCTCTGAGCACAGAGAGGGTAATCAGTGCTCCCACTTGGCATGCCCGATAAGCCAGAGCGGTCGCACAAACGCAGCCGTGCTGCTGCTGATTGCAGCTCCCAGTCTTCCTGGTCTGACTCAGGTACTTCCCAACACCTCAGCAATACTCCAGCTGTGGGCCTGCTGCCCGTGGGTGACGGGACTGAAGAAGGCTCCTGCATGGAAACGCTTGTCATGCTCTTTGGCATGAGCAAAAGATGAACAAAGAATGGTCTCTAATTAAGTTTTAGTATCCCGAGTGAAAGTACCCTGGCTTCACAAAACCAGGGGGAGTACATTCATATTTAAGAGTAAAATAATTAGCTAGATTGGTTTGAAAAAACAAGACATTTCCGTATTTTTTAAATATTCAGAAAGTTAAATTTTTTTGCTTAACAAGTGATATTAAGCCCAGTTATCTGCCTTCAACCCAGCAAAAATCCACTGAGTTTCATGGTGTCTTTGCCTATGAAGGAACTGTAGGACCAGATCCATAAACATAAATTAAACTGCTGAGTCTATTACCTAGAGTTTGCAGGCATTAGTTCCTTTAAGTTTTCCTAGTTCAAGCCCAATAGGTAAATGACAGTAACACCTACCAATACCATTAAACTTAATAGTTGGTCATTGCTTTCATTAAAATTCTTTTTTTCTAAATTTTAGACTGCAGAAGGAACTTGGCATAAAATTTTCCAGCCTGGAAACAATTTTTATGCTTGCAGATTTTCAAAGGGATCTCTTTGGCCTCTTTTAAGTTACAGAAACATAAGAAACATAGTTAGCATTTAAGAAGGGACTTTTCTTCTGATTGTTGCCTTGATGCAACTCGTGTGTGGATGGAAATCCTTTAAAAGGTGTATCAGTATATTAGTTAACAGACGTAAGATTCCCTCGTTTTTCACAGAGCACCTGTGTGTGTTTATAAGTGATGTACAGATATCAGTGAGGGGCCCAACTGGCAAAGACCGAGTCTGGATTCGATCATTCTGAGAGTTCAGTGGTTTTGGATCGAGGGATTTAATCTGAGCCCATTTCTTGTAATGTATTTTAAAGGTGAAAGGGCTTTTCTTCTGCCAAGATGAGAGTATAGGGCTGCAGGGATTTGCATTTCTCTTGCAGCTGTAGACATCACTAGCAAATATGGCCTCAATTCTGGAAGCAGCTTAGCTCAAATAGATCTCCACCGTGACACAGTGCTCCACTACAGCCAGTCTTCAGAGGCAGAGTGAGCCACGCCAGCTGCAGCATGAGGTCAGAGATGACCAGGAAAGTACACTGCAGTAACGCTTCAGCATTGTCCTCTTGAATATCACTGCAGCACGTCGGTATTAGTGCCCTCAGCATCAGGGGCACCTTAATTTTTCACTGAATTCTCCCCTTCCTGGATACCTCTTTTCCTCAGCCTTTCCTTAGCAGAATACAACTTTGATTAAGAGCAGCACTTGACCCGAACCTTGCAAACCCCTGAGTATCACAAAGGTGAAGTGTGCTTGCACGTTGTCCTGATCAACCAGGGAGGTTGAGCAGGCAAAACCCACATTCTCAGAAACATTTTCATACAAAAGCTTCAGAATGAACCTTGGTGGCAACACCATCAACTTTCCATTGTGAAGTAGCCACGGTTCCACTATACAATTTCCTATTTACTGCTGAATTCCAAGTCTTCTTGTTTTACCAAATTTTTCCCAAGAAAATTAGAAATTTATCACTTTTAAATGATACTATGAAGTTAACTGAACAGCTGTCCTGGAAGAAAGTAATTTTTTTTGTTATAGTTGATGAGGTAAGGAATGAGTTTCATGAAAGAAAAGTTTATTAGGGCCTCATTCGTATTACAATAAAAAAGGTCTTTCAATTCTAACGATTATATTATCAGCAAAGTTACACATATTGCATAGAAATCTGTACAGACACGTACACATTTACACACATGCATGCATATACATGCACTTCAAAAAGTATACTTACTCATGTTTGCTCTTGAAAAATAGATACTCTATGAAGGTAAATTAACATGTAACATTGATTGAAGTTTGCTTTCCTTGTATTTAAAATCCAGGAAGCATGTGATGCAACATCCTACAGTCTCTGTGCTACATCTGACTAGCTCATACTGAATACAAGCTCTGTTAAGTTGAAAGGATTTCTGGTTTGTTTCAACTTGAAAGTGATTTAATATGAGGCCCAGAGAGAAAATCTGTCTCAGTAATCAAATTATAACAAGTAAGGATTAAAAGTATTAAGAAGTTTAAGCAATCTTTTAGCTGCCCTGTGTTCTTGAGGTCATTTGAAGCTGGCTGTGGGAATAAGTAAAATAAAATAACAAGAGGGAAAAAACCAAAGTATTATAGAAGGGAATCAAAGAGCGTCCTTCAGGATTAGATTATGGTACAAGAAAGGGACTGAAACATTTTCCAGGATCCTTAATTCATTTTCCTTTGGGAAACATAATTTAAAAAGGGTATTTTAATACCAATCTTTCTTTTCTTTCCTTCTAAACTGGATATACTAACACTTAAAAATTTAATGTTTTTATCTAAAAAAAAAGCAACAAATGCTGATAATGTCCATTAATTCACAAAATAAACAGCATTCCCCAAATAGACAATTTTCGGGACTGGGCATTAGTTGTTTATTATTTGTTGTATACATACATATATATATATATATAAAAATAAAAGAGCATATTCAGCCTAAATCAATAGTGGCAATTGCATTAACGTCAGATAGCTTTATAGCAACGCATGTAAGTACCTCAGTGCAAAAGACAGTCATGTCTGCTTTTGTAGGTCATTGTAACAACCTTTACAAAGAGACAAACTGAACCAACTCATTACTAAGGTACTGGTGGCATCTCCAACTTGATGCAGGAAAGGCCTGAGGTCATGCTACAAGGAGATACAAATTTTTCTTTTCTCTGTCTGAACCTGTTTTTCTTTCAATTAGTAGCATCTTTCCCAAGAGCTAAAAATCACTTAATGTCCTTACAAATGCCTGGCGTATCTTTTGAGAAGAATCCCATTAACTCTTATTCCCCCAGCCTGCACCAGCGAAGCCAATTATGAAGCGGAAAAGGTGAGGGTTTGCAATCACAATTAATTTCCTCAAACTAATCTTGTTGGGAAAAAGAAGAAACACTGAAAATTACTTTTGCTTTATCCTGATACTCTGTTTCCAAGAAAAATTTTTAACCAACTCATCCTGAATATTTATCTATGTGGTAAGTCCTGACAAACGCGTATGTATAGATAACTGTTGTACATGGCCAAGGTTTACTTTAGAGCAACAGCTCAGGTCTAAATAATTCTGCTCAGAAAGCACCGTGCCCCCCACCACACCCATGTCCACCACTGCCCCCTTCCCTTGTATGCTCTGTGGGAAACGTAACCCCCAAGGGACCGACCAGACACCACCCTTGTGCTGAAAAGTTACAGCCTGTGTGTTGCCTAGTCGCTGTGCAGAGGGAGAGGAAAGGAAAGATCAGGGCACTGAGCCCATTTATTTATACATAATTAAAGATTTTAATTAGGTTCTGATGGGGAACTGTGGACATCTGATCATAATTAGGTTTTTTCTAGCAAGTGAAAACTTGTTTGCGCAATTAAAAAAAACCCCAGACTTAACCTAAATGAGGTAACACAAACCAAAGCGCACTGTGCAAGCAAACTGGTGTCCAGATTTGCTCGATAGGCCTTCAAAAAGCAGCTGCCAATTACTATTAGATGGTCTTTGCATCAGAAATTCACTTCCCAGAGAAAACAGTGAGTCCACGCAGTATGACGCATATATGTGTGTGGAGGACTGCTTTAAAAAAAGGGGGGGTGGGCGAAATCTGTGTTGGGTTGAGCGGACACATCCAGACACGGCTAAAGTGTAAATGCTCTCGGAAGAGTTAGCTGCCCCACTGGCAGGCTGACTAGGGAGTACGGAGAGCAAATCATTTCCAAAGGTGGTGAGCTATGCTTTCTTGCTTTCCTTTTTTTTTTCCCTGTAAACTGAGAATATAACTGACTTAGCTTCTGACACGTAAATCCAGCCAGCCACTTTCTTCTGCGGTCGCTTTAATTTCATTATCCATGTATTTCAAATCAAGCTGTTACTGCCTGGGCAACTTCATTAAGAAAGTCTCCAAGGCTCGGGGGCTGAGGGACCTGGCAGGGCTGTGACCGGCAAGCGTGGCTGGGTCCCGAACTCCCCACGCAGCCTGGTGGAGGGTCCCGCTCCTCCGGGCAGGAGGGATGCGGCGCCAGGCAGATGTGGCGAGGGACACGGGGAGAGCAGCTTCACGGCGAAACATGAGGCAGGTGTGGATGAGGGTGCTGGTCTCCAGGAATTTTATTAATGACTTCAAATTACGGTATATATAGTGTGTGTGTATATATATACACACATTATATTTTGTATATATACACATATGTGTACACACTATATTTTGGCCCAAGTATGCTGTGATTTTGGTCACATTTTTGGACAAGATATTTGTGAAAGCAGTGACAATTTTTTCCTCAGTACCTTTTGTTTTTTATACTCTTTCTTTTTTTGGGGGGTCATAGTCCCGAAATCTGAAAATCATCAACCTGAACGAGACAGACCTTTAATAAGTCATTTTTATTGAAAGATTGACCCATATATTGCTCTGACTTGCAGAGATAAATGTGATTTATTTTTCTACCAAAGGTATGTTGTTGACAGTATCTCCTTAAGTTTATTATGCTTGATTATGAAAATATTGTTACTTAATAAAAATCACATTTGTTTTTTACCTAAGCATTTTAGTTTTAGTAGCTGTGACGTTGATATGTTCCCAGTGTGGAAAACAAAGCTCAGCAGAAACTGTTGTTAATTTTTGAGTAAATACATATACAAAACCTTATGTGGATGTGTTCCTCTACAGCAGTGAGAAGAGCCCTCACCTACTTAGGTTGTATGTGACTGCCTGAATCTCACCTTGTTTTCTTATTGCTACCACTCTGGATTCCCTTTGGGGAAGTCCTTGGTTGTGGAAGGGCTTGGGTCCATGCCTGCTGGATTCAAGAAGAAGTTGTCAGTGAAGGACACTTGATAAAGGTCTGATTGCAGATCTTTATTTGGCAATGACTTCAGAGGAGTTTTTCACATGGTAAGGGAGCTGGCTTTTGAAAGCTCCCTCGGAGGTACGAAGCTCCCTCACTGGAGGGGGACTCTGCTGGGAAAAGCTTTTGATGAGACTTTTTAAAGGATGTAGGGGAGAGGAAACTATCTGACCTTTTAAACGTATTTGGGTCGTACCCTACAGATCTTCACTCAGGCAGTACCAGTGATTTCAGAGAAACTGCTTTGGAGAGCCAAGGGTTTGGTTTCCTCTAGTCCCCCAATGCACAGATAGCAAGGGAGAGAAAACAAACTCTTATGCTGTCTCCTTGTTGCCTGATTGCTAAGACTTTAGCTGTAGGATGAAAACAGATGGGACAGAATAGTAAAGACGTCCAAGGAAGCGTGGGTAAATGGGTGCAGCAAGGGAAGTGCCCCTCTTCAGAGGAATAATCTGCCTCTCAGCCAGAATCGGTATCTCAACGGTGTCTTGGATCTAGTCAGCCGTAAAATAGGTCCATAAAGCAGTAAGAGGAGTCCAGGTCATCCACTGATGAGAGGGTGTAGACCCCAGGCATCTCCAGGAAGAAAACAGACAACAGAGGGAGCCTGGATCACTAAGCAGTACTTCAACCGTTGACCCATAGGAAGGACACAGCCATGAGCAGAGCTACTGGTCACCAGCAGGGATAAAACCACTTAACCCTAAGCATGTGTTGTGGCTTAAGAACTAAATAAGGACTCCATGTATGCCTCTAAAAACAGCAATATATTTGCCCATCACCAGGTTTCCTGGCCTTGTTTTGTTTCAGGGCTAGTGGGCTAGTGCTTGTGAGGTCACATCTGCGAAACGTGGCAAGTTAGCACAGAACTGAAATCCAAAGAAATTCAATCATTGAAGAGAGGATTTTCAAATGCCCTACAGTCTATACCATCAGAAGAAAAAATACTCACTAGATGTCTGCTAGAGACATTCAATTCCTTTTCTTTTTAATCCCAATAACTATCATGTCCTCTGCATCCCATCTGACCAGAGGAAGGTACAAACTACGTACCCAGAGATTTTAACACACTTGTCACCACCTGCAGTGTGACTCCAACCACAGATGTATGAAGTACTGCATTTTAAACTGAAGCACTTCTCTCAGTAGAGAAATCCTCTCCCAGCCTATCACTATGACACACGAAGTTAAATTAAGATTAGAACAAAATCTGGGAGGATGATTTAAAATGAGAATCAAAAGGTTATAAAGCTAAATGCTTTTTCAGAGCCAGTGGTTGTCATAGTAACCACTTGAACAACCTTTTTTCTTGGAAACACAGAGTAAACACTTATTAAAGTGGGCCTCAGTGATACAGTAAATACATGAATTTATTACTATTTGCAGTCAGAGCTGGGTGAAGAAATCCAGGAGACACTATTTCAGAATTTGTTTTCCTTCTCAAACCAAAGGTCCAACGATACAAAGTCATTTGAGCGACCAAGGAGCCGGAGATGCATGTTTATTGTCTGTTTTGGCCCATCCCTGGGGCCATCCCCGGGGCCCTGCAGCTGCAGCTAAGCAACCAGCTTCATCTGGGTCAAACTGAAAGACACGGAGAGCACACATTAGGCTATCGTGTTGTGAAGAGTATGACATGGTATACAGCTGGCATGGAAAATTTTATTTAAAGAAACACAGTTTCAAATTAGTCTCATTTTTCTGTACTAATTAGGTTGTGTTTTTTGTTTGCAGCCAAGTTGTATGAGTTAAAAGTCTACTGGAAAAAATAACACATAATGCAAGCTGCGTACTCTTCAGGCTTTAGCTGTATGGGACAAACCAACATCCCATTAAACAAGATAACATTAAAATTATACATGAAGTATTCCAAGGTGAATAGTTTGGGTATGTTAACCCACGCACTCGAGCTGCCATGGGCATCTACAGTTTGAACTTTCAAAATACCAGGTGCTTTGGATCACTCCAAAAAAAAAAGGATGTGCAGTCTCAGGACAAATTTGTTCAATAAAGACACATGCAAATAGCAAATTCTTGATTGCATGTGAAAACATGGTCAAGTTAAGTCATGTGAAGTCCTCATTTAGGTTTTAAAATTAAAAAGACGAAAAATCTTAAAAACTTCTTTTAAAGTCTTCTTCTAAAAGATGAAAAATCTTTTAAAAATATTTAAAAAAAAGAATTGAAAGAGACGTCTGTGACATTCACCCTTTCTTTGTTAAGCAGCAGTACTTAATTATAACTTTGGATGTAGACAGTCAGCATCTACCTGAGACCAACGTGGATAAAAAAAACGAAGACAACCGATTAAATTGAGTTGTAAAAGGAAGGATCAAGTGTTGAACTCCCAGCCATATGTATTAGGAAAATCTTGCTGATGTAAACGTATGCCAGTGACATCAGATCTACAAAAGACTGTATCCTCATTGCAAATAACGCAAGGTAGAACAGCTCAACCCTGAAACAACTGTAGTGCCAGGTAGGAGTTTTTGGACATTTGACCTCATACAACTCTCCTCTTACTACCTATTTCTGTGAAGTAGCCTTTTCTTCAGCAAAATAGAGATGGACACAGCTGCACATCAAAATTACAGCCAGAGTTACAAGGTTACTGAAGATAAGAGAAACTCCCACATGTTCAAGGTTTGTATTAGGGGGAGGGAGATCTGAGCGTCTCTCCTACATCCCAGTGACTGTAAAAATAGAGGAATGGTGTTGGAAACAAGACCTGGAACCCCAGTCTTCCCACCACAAACTGATTTTTTTCTTCACTAGGCATGTGTCAGACTTCTGCCTATGTGCCTTATATTCTCTCTTAGACGGAACAAGTTCTCTGCGCTGGGATGCTACTCCACAAAAAATTGGAGAAGACTGCCTCAGCTTCAGCATCCCAATTCCTTCCCCTAAAGGCTGGTTTGAGGGTTGTCCTGTGTCGTAACGTAAGGGTTGGGAAGGTTGGGAATGCAGACTGGTATTCCCTTAGGAGCTCAGTCAGGAGGCAACTGAGTTAGTATTTTACACCAGGATAACCTAGTGGGAACTATTTTTGTGGGAGAGAGGAAAATGGAACATTGTGCACATAAAGTGTCAAAAATAACTTCATTTTCTGAAGATCCCGACTTTGGGAAGTGTTTAGTTTTCTCAACAACACCTACTAAGCTAAGCCTCCCTGGGAGACAGATAGAAAACACGTTGGCTGCATCTATACTACTAAATCAAATGAGCGTGGGACTGTTTTCTGTCACTGAGTCCAATTGGCATGGAGCAGCCTACATCCATACTCTTAAATTCTCATCTTCCAAAACATGCTGGTGGCAGCCAAATTGCCTGTGATCTCTGAATGACCTTTGGCCTCCGGAAATCCTTACTGTATCAGCAATTGTTTGGGATAGTGCTAGCTGGTCCAGGTCAAAACCATACTAGGAACCCTTCTAACAGTTTAACAGTTAGATGACTGAGTTATCATGTCCAGGAACATTCGCAACACAGTCGCAACACAGGAAATGTGGGCAATTAAATTCAGTTAAATTTTCAGTTTGCAAGATAGAAATTTGGATTTTGACATCCAGATTTCACCTAAGACTTCACCTAGGTATATGGTGCTAAAAATGTCTTGATCTGACTCTGTTGTTTTAATGAAAGTGTTTTCAGAGTGACCAAATGAAAGCTTCAAGGCTCACTTTGCTTCATACACAGCACAATTTCCCTCTCATGAAGCAATCAGCCATACAGATGTTTCTCAGCTGCATGAAACACAATATATAATTTCTGCAGGAAACCAGAATTTGTTCTGGTTTTTCACTCCGCATAAATTTTTCTACACAGCTCTATTTAGGACAAAATTCTAGTTTAAAGTATCTATTTCCCATTTATTGTTGGTCTGTGATATTACCATCTATAACTCTTTGCAATTCCTTTCACTATTTATTCAGCTTCTAAATGTCCGAAAAAGAAAACTTGCCTTAAACTTGAGCCTGAATCATGATCTGCTAAAAAGGACTCCCAGTAAAACTTGCTAGATTTCTGACGGACACATGAATCTACTGTTGGAATGCCCACTGAGGATTCAGAAGTATAGAGCCTTAGGCTAGGTGGTGAATGTGTTATAAAAACAAAAGTAGCGGATGCATGAATATGTCATATTAATTTTTCAGTCTTCGATTGAACAGCACTAGGAGAGTCCTCCTACATACTGTGGGGAAGGAGCATAATACCTTCCTTTGGAGAACTACAGCACAGAAAAGCTGGTCCCTTCTTATCACAGCTCTTCTTCAGGACATGCCTTGTTGCTTTGCTGATGGACACAGAAGCTCTCCAGCTCTGTTCACTCACTGACTGACTTAGTGGCCCTATGAAGTAGGTTGTGATGCTTACTGTGCTGTGAGACTGTATGGATTCTGGGGTACAAAATACTTATTTTCCTCCATTTCTAAGACTTGTGTATTTTCTAAAATGCGTGCTCTACATAGATACAAAAGAGCCAAGGGATTTTAATGCAGATAAAAATATACTGGACTGAACAGGCCAAGGTCTTGTTGCACAGAACCAGGAACCAAAAGGCATCTTGATGTCCGAAGCAGAAACAAACTAAGCCCAAGCAGCTCCATCAACACACTGGAAAGTGGCAGGGAAGGCAGGAAGGAGCTGAGTCACCCTGGATGGAGGGAATCAGTGAAAGAAAGGAAAAAGTTGAGATTAGCAACCCCCCCCAGTATGTATCATAATTATCTCAACCACAAGTGGAAGCTTCTGATGCTTGTTCCTCACCTGTTTCCAGTGCCGCAAATAGCAGTAGATCGTGTACTTTCTTAATTCAAAGGATAAATCTGATTGTTTCACCATTCGGTGCACAATAATAAAAAATAACTAGCATGTCTCTTCCACTTAGAGAAAAGTCAGCGTCTGTACACTCTTTTGTACAGCTGAAGTAAAATAGCTTGGCAGGAGCCATGGGAAAAATTAGACCTTAGAAAAGAATCCAGATCTTCAAATTAGAGCTAGTCAGGATTTTTTTTTTTGACAAGGCAATTTTTATGTGCACACATTGAAACATGCTGCTTTAGTTAAATCTAAGTTTTCAGTGGAAACATCACAATTTGAACTATTTTTTTAGTGGGCGAAAGAAAGATTCTCACCTGTTGAACACTATTCCAAGTATGGACAAAGAAAGAGAGATACACCTAACCTCAGAACAGCCAAAGCATTTCACAGGGTGTATGAAAGATCTAATTCCTGTTCCTGGTCAGAAACAAGCAAAACTGAGTTTCTACATCTCAGGTGAATGCCCTAATTCCCGGGCTAGTCTACACTCTCTGTTCTCTTACTGTCCATGAACCATTTCAAAAAGTTTCTGGATTTTTCTTCGGTAGAAAAGGGCCTTTTTACCTATATACTTTTTTCAAGACAAAAAAACCCTTTTTCCTACCCACTTCTGGGTTGGTAGGAAAAACCTTTTTCAGCTCCACTTCCGATCTCTAATTTTGCACCCGCTATACTGAACATCGCTACAATTGTCTGGAAAGAAACTCTTGGGCCCACAGAGGCAAATCATTGCTGTGGCCAAGAGCTGATCAGTGCAGGAGAGAAAGTGAGTAATCAGGAAGATCTGGTTACGACTCTTTGATTCTCTGCCAGCACTGGCCACAGAGCAGCATGCGTTAGAGCAACCCTCAGGCTGGTCTAACCCACACCAGATGACAATGGTCTTAAGTGGCAATCTGCCAGCTGGAATTATCTGGAGCACAGTAGCACTCCGGTCTCATCCCCTCCAGCCTCTGGCATTATTATTGTATAGGCTGGGACTGGTAAGATTCAGAGCCATGCCAATCTAACGTCTACTAAAAACTCCCTTCTGCTGGGAAATTTTCAGTTGGCCAGATACAACTGAATTCCTGAGGCACAGAGAGGCCAGCATATGGAACTGAATCTGTCCCACTGAATCCCAGTGTATTTTTGGTCTATCATCTTGTTAACTCATCATTTAAGAAAATCTACTCAGCCTAAAAGAGCCCCGTTGTGGTGTCACGTTGTGGTGATCCCACAACTTTATAGTACGCTTTGCACCAGAACGCAGTGTCACTGACGTATCTCGAAGTGAGAGGTCACATCAAGAAGAGAATCAGCCAAGAAACCTGACAAGATACAGCTTTCTTGGCGCTAATGGAGCCAAGATTCGCAAAAAAAGGCTCTTTCTGAAGACTAAAAGATAGCAACACTGTTGGTGATAACCACCATCTCTTACACAATTGCTGCCACGGTTACAGAAAGTCCTGTTCAGAGAGAACGTAGCAGAAGAAAACAGGGACTTAAATCAGGCTTTTATAAATATGTGTGCATGTGTGTGTGTGTTTATAAAATGACACGGTAAAAGCCTTTTACCCAACTAATACCCCCCAGAAAACCTTGTTAAAATACATTTTCACCAAAAAAAACCCCTTCTATTTCTAGTCAGTATAAATGGTGTTTATAAAATGACACGGTAAAAGCCTTTTACCCAACTAATACCCCCCAGAAAACCTTGTTAAAATAATACATTTTCACCAAAAAAAAACCCTTCTATTTCTAGTCAATATAAATGGGCAGTTCAGATAAGAAGGCAGTAGGACCATAAACTAACTAAAATTAGCACCCAGTTGCCAAATGTCTTTTCCTTGGGAAGAGAAATACCTTTGATTACTGAGCTTATCCTCTATGTTGTCAGTAATGAGCATCAAAATGACCATTATGTCCAGGAGATGTAGCAGGGAACTGCCCATCTGAATCCTATGGCTCTCACTAGCATGCCTTGTATATCTCCTTCCTTGGGCAAACTGCTTAGCTTCTATGCGCTCCAGCATACTGATGGAGACGACTTTTTAAATTTCCTATACCATAAAATTAATTTCAGAGTCTAATTCTGGATGGTCAGCAGCACCAAAGAACCCACCTATCACAAGAGTTTTAAAAGACCACATTGAAACTCATTAGTCAAAGGCAAAATAATTCTTGTGCTCTCTGTACATTTAGTTTAAAAGAATATTAGGCAACAATTTTTAGCTGGGTAAGAATAAGAAAATCGGGGTTCTGATGAGCAGTTCAGGATGATTTTCATGTGACCTGCAACTCAACATCTGCTTAATTTCTTTGGCCATATGCCTTTGCTTTCAGAGTAAACATAACAAACACCCAAGCAGATTTCCCCATCTTGCAGGTGGAGCACGAAAGGGCTGGTAACTGGAAATGGCAGCAACCTTAGCTTCTGCTATACTTACATTTTTCCATTTCTCACTGCATTTCTCAAAAACATCTGGTCATTGATCAAGGTTCTCCATCAAATTAAAGGAGAAACATAAGCTCTGAAAGGTGGATGGATTTCTGTGTAAAGCCTCCTATAGGAGATAGTGGTTTTGAAGGCAAGATAAGCTAATATTATCCTCCTCTGTCTGTAATAGGGAACTTAATGTTAGATGTTGAATTTAAAAGGCTACCCTTCTTTGTCATGAGCTTATCTGTGGCTCTTATCACTGTGGTATCTGCTCCCTAAATTACTAGAAAACTGTCTCATGCAACCGAGTCAGAGACACAGATGTAAATGAAAACAACCCATCAGTTTTTGGTGTCAAAATTAAGACATCCATGGCCAATTTTTCAACATATTAAGCATGGCATAACTCTTCATATGTTGAAAGCACAGGGATCAGAGATTCCAGTGACACATATGAGGACTCAACTTTCCTGCAAATCATAGCTTACGCTCTCCAGTCAGGCAAGGAGAAAATGAGTCATGCATATGCAGTAACTACATGCAAAGGACTGGGGATAAATGAAATTTCCATCATCTTATCCCTTTGTAGCAGATGAAAAAATAGAATCCAGTTCTTTATTGCAGCAGGCAAACACCTTAATAATGCAAATGTGTTTTTGGTTTTGGCAACCCTTTCCAACTTCTGCAAAGATTGGGCCTTTTAGACAATCACTGCCCAAGGCTGATTCATTTCCAGAGCAGCTCCACTCAATGTACTGAACTGACTCTGATCTTCTGGAAACAGGACAACAGACTGAGGTAAATTAAGGTTATCATAAGCCATACAGAAGAAAAAGGATTAGAGTTCCACAGGAATATACTGGTATGCCATTTTTTGTAATAGCTTGCCTTTACAATCTTAATACACTGGGTTTTGGGGTTTGGTTTGCAGGGGAGGAGGGTGGGGGGTGGGGATGTGCATTTGTTTCTCTTAAAGCTTGGGAAATCTGGAAAAAAAAATCCAGATAAATCTCCTCATAAAAGCCCATATGGGCTTTACATCAGAGCTGGCGTCTTTGGTTGCTTGGCAAAAATCTCTGCTACCTGAAGTAACTGGAAGTGAATGGAGTAACTGGGAGAAAAATAGAAGGCTGCTATATTCTCTGTGAATCAGTCTCTAGACATGAATGAGAAGCACACTTTGCATTCATATCCTTGAAATTTAATGACACAGTGTAGTAACAGAATTTACTAAGTGCTAGACCTGCATGGAGAGCATTCACGTCACCCAGGCTTGGGCAGCTAGCCCAGTCAGCAGGTTGCTTCTAGTCGATGAAGGGAGTTAGGCCCAGAGGTTGATTCAAAAATCTTGTCCTCAGACAAGATCAGCCATTACTTGTGCATTCCTGATAGATAGTCTAACCTGTCCCTGTAACTGCTAGTGCTGTGAAAGCTTCACAACCTCCCAAGGCAAACTAACAGTTCACAATTCTTAGTGTTAACAGGTTTTCCTAATCCTTACCTGTATTGTCATCACTCCGATTCAAACCTTTTTTCTTACCATCATTTTGGTCCTATCCACAGCGGACACAGGAGAAAGACTCTTTCAGAGAGTGATTCAGAACAAGAGTTGAAGAACAGAGAGTTTAGAGAGACCTGCATTGCAATTTGGCCAGCTCAGATCAGTGGCTAGCCATAGAGATAGACCTAATCAGTTGGGTCTGATTGGCAGTTGGCGGTTGGACTAGATGATTGTTGTAGGTTCCTTCCAACTGGAACTATTCTATTCTATTCTATTCTGTTCTAATTATTTTTAAACAGCTGTATTTCCCTTTAGGATAGAGCTGGTTGCTTGTCATGGCAAGAATGAGAATAAACTATTTTTTTCAACACTGAAATGTATAAAACCTATGGCCAACTGAAAAGTAAAGAGCAGAGGGAAGTGGGAAAGGAAAGAAAAGCCAGTGGCACACAATGTTTTAATTAATAATAGATTGCTGGAACTGGGAAATCATGAGAAAAGTCAATATCCTTTACCTCATAATAAAAGTGGTTTTAAAACCTTTTAATATTATTAAACTAACAGTTTCAAACACTTTAAAATTCTATTCCCTACTAGGCTGGAGATGTGAAAACTCACAGAGGAGTCTCTTTCAATAGCGGTCTGGATGATGTGACAAAGATTGTGATTCTCTTTTTTTAATTCTTGAGTTATGTTTTTAGTTGTTTTTTCTTTAATCGAAATCACGGGTAATGAGACGCATATAGCCTTGGGGAGAATTTACTCACTCACTTTTGCAGGACTACTTTCTTATTTGACTGAAATACACGAACTGTGGCCAAAATGGCCTAAATACATACCGCAAAAATCAAAAATATTTCACGAATTATGGCATGCTGGGACCACTACCTCACAGGGCTTTGAGAAAAATCTTGGTGGTCTTCTCACTTTGGCAGAGGAGATTCAGAGCCAAATCTTTGGTGGGGCTGAGCTCTATTTAACACAAAGCCCAGGAAAGGAGCAAAAGGTGGTACCATCTAACTGTGGTAGCAGTGTAAAATCCAAGTGTCCAAAGGCCTTCCATGCCAAATCAATAAAATGCTATTATACTTCAATCTCATTGTCAAAAAATAATTAAAGGGACTTTTGATTCCCAAAGCACTTGCAGTAACCATGGTTTTTCTAATATGCATATCTCACCCTCATCACCAGTTCCCCACACACTAAAAAGTTAACAATGTATTTATTTTGATGATGTTTTCTAAGGCCAACTTTTCCTTCATTTAGCTCTTCTTGTGGGAAAAAAAATGAGATCATATCACTAGAGGCAGCTTTCAGTAAGTTTGACTTGCTCTGATCTCATTCTTTTACACAGTGGCTGTCCTGCACGATGTCTAGACTGTTAAGTGATGTTTAGACTGTTAAGCAGTCCAAATACTGCTAAAATTCATGAGGGCTGTCCACTTCTGTTACGAAGAGAGACAAAGACCTTTACATCTGTATTCCAAAAGTCCCTTTTTCTACTCATAAAGTAATGTTAATTTTTCAGAGATCACCTTTTCCTTGGTTACCGCTAGGAAACAAAAAGCATCATTTCACTGGCCAAAGGAGAAAAACATGCATTCAAGTAACAGTTGATGAATACAGTGCTAAAAATAAGTCTTCTATTTGTTTTCAGTTGAGGACAATTTCATGGCGTAGAAATACTTTTTAAAGTTGTCTCTTCTCACCAGGGAACTGATTTATTGACAACCAATTAGTGCTTCCAGATAAATCTCTTGTGTTTACAGCAATATTTTTGCCTCACTTGTTTTTTAACTGTTTAGTTTTATGTTCTCATAGTCTTGTGGAAATTAGTTATTGAAAAAGCTATTTCTTCACTTTTTCCATCTTGCAGGTCAGTGCCAGTTTCTTCCTTATTTTATGGTTTAGAGAGCTTTGTTCAGGCTCTTTTTAAATCCCAAAGGATGGGTATTCTACCACTTCTTTTGGAAAAATTTCTACATCTTAATAGACTTCATTATTAGCAAAAAAATCCCGTAAATCAGCCTAATTTTCCTATGCTACTTTTAAATGTTATTCTTCTTAGTTACAGTGTCCTGGACCACTCTGCACAATCCCACATCCTTCTTTTCTTTTTAACATCTTTCAAAATTCTTGGCTTAGTTTCCTGCCGCAATAACTGTTATTACCTGTTTCTTGCGAGAAAACCCTTTTCTTGGCAGGAGACGCCCAGGTAATGCTGGATACATCCTGTTTACAGCCATTTGACAACCTTTAACAGCGGTTAATTTTTTTTAAAGCTAGATGACATCATCCAGTATTACACTGTGGCAATTGGGTATAGACAGACCCAAAAATTCAGGTTTGCAGAATGTTTGCCTAGCAAAATGTGCTTTATCTGTGTTTACTTCTGCTAAGATGCCCTGTTTGTTCAACCGGACTGTAAAAACTTTGATAAAGAAGCTGAGAGGTACTACTTTTCCCTGCTCTTCCTCTCAAGTTCTTTTTCTGTGAAAGCATAAAACCGAACACCGTGAAGAGGACAGCTAAGCACAACTTTGTTTCTGTTCATGATGTGTATTTGTAATGTTTGAATAGCTGCTGTCTAAAACCATTGGCAGTGCTGCCGCTGAGCAGCCAGAGAGTTGGTTAAGGAACATCAGGCAGGATGATGAAGACGCTATTTTTCCTCTCATCAGCCAAGTTAACACATGAACAAAAAGGTACATTAAACTATTCTCTCCCCCCTAGAGATAGATATTGCAAGGTATATGTAAGATCAGAGAAAAACAACTTTCATGGCATCTCTACCCTTTTGCGTACCCTCCCAAGGCCAGCACAATCTAACTCCTGATAGCTCAGCTTTGTCCAGTTTCAGTAGGAAATATAACTCTGTAACTCTGTGGTTAAATTATTGTGTTGAAATTTATCAATTTGAAAGAGTAAACAACAAAGTTGTCCAAAACCTCCTGAAAGATGGGTCAGAACAAGCAGCTGGAAAGCTCCTAAAGTGAATCAGTTGCTGGAGGACCAGGAAATGGCTCTGCTGGTGGCAGGTCCCCTTCAAGAACCTCCCCTTTCGCATCCACTCATTCCTGGCTATTGGTTGTGCCACATGTCAGATGAACATTTTAACATGGTTGTTCTGTAACACAGGACTTGAAAGCCTCTGGCAGGCACGGGGACAGTATCAAGCAGTGGGGAGTCGGAAACTTTTGAAATTATAATAAAAAATTTTAATTTACTATTGTTTGTGAAAATGACAATTGGTAAACAACTTGGAGACTAGAATCGAACAAAAACAATGTATTACTGAAAAAGTCATCCATCTTCTAAAACTTAATTACCCTCATTGTATATATATCTGAGAAAGAGAAAGAGGTGGAGGAAGCAGGGT
>NW_009216673.1:0-29362 GCF_000690835.1 Fulmarus glacialis | reverse complement strand
CAGGAGTATAACAACCAAATACACTCACTGGCTAATGAGAACACATACATTTGAAAAGATCTCTACTGAACTGGCAAATAAAATTTTAATAGGGAGGGGAAAAAATATGAAATCACAAGTTTATGTGGTATAAACCATTTCTAAGAGAATCAAATTTCTATATGGACTTCCACAATTCTTAAAAGGTTTAGCCATGTTCTCTGAGAAAGCACTACATTTTCTTCAGCTTTTCCTCAGGTGAAATTTTTTTTTTCCTGTCTTCTTGAGCTTGAAAAAAAACCCTCCAAGACAAATGATGATACCAGCTCTTTTTGTCTCACAAATGTTGTTCGAGCAAGTGAGATAAATACGCCGCCTACAAGCATAATTGTGGGGAAAGTCTTGCGATAACACTCCATAGAACATTATTGCATATTTATATAACTGGGACTCTACCCAACACTTATCATGATGTTTTTCCTATAAATCTCAAAATCCTCAAGTCAGGATGACGACTGTATACATACAGCATTTGTATGGAAAAACTGAGCAAGAAAGTACTATAATAATCTGGAAACTGTTCCTCAATGTGCTGTTCCTTCCAATAACACCACTTGTCTACAGTGCACTGTGGCAAAGATTGCAGATTATGATTCTATTAAACGTTTGACTTACTGTTTAGTTTTAAAATAAGTAGGTCTCTGGGATTATAAAATAGCAGTACAAACTGGAGGTAATAATGGACATAAAGTTTCACTTGGTTAATCAAGTACTTGATTTTTGCTGGGATAGTAAACATTCATAGTTTATGAATTTATCCAAGGATAGCTGCAGAGTTTGCAATGCATTTCTGCTGAGGAGATTAAATACTCAGGAAGTTTAAGTGTTTAGGTTTAGATCTTCCATGATACATGGGTGTCTGCCTTCCTACTTACACACTTAACCTATGTTTTGGCCTCTTTGATGTTCTTCAGCTACTCAACTGCCACTTAATCCAGGAGGATCTAAATTTCTGCTGGTCTGTATACGTGAAGATGAGCCACAGCTGGTGAGCTGCTCCAAATGGAACAGGAACTTGATCCCAGGCTGCCCGGTCCCAGCTGAGAGCCCTAACCGGTTGGGTAGTGGCCACTGAAGAGCGGATCTTTCTCAGTCTCTCCTGACTGGTTCCAATTGTAGAAACACTTTCCCTGGGGAGAGGCATTGAATTCTGGTTCCACACTACTAAGATAAAAAGCCAGTTTTCCTCATTTTTCACAGACAGGAAAATTACCTTTCTGCACGTCCAGCTACAAGCAAGGATAAAAATTCCCTGGAGCTGGATTCCCATCTCTGTCCTCTCCATCTTTCTCCTGGCCGCTCAGGAATCTCCCTGCGTGTTTCTCAAGATCACTTCCTTGGGTGCCTAACTGTGCCACAGCAATGATTAAAAAGCCTGGACACCTAACCTGCCACTGAAACTTCCACAACGGGTAATGCATTTAAGAAGTAGGTGGTGTTCACTAAGCACTGCGTCACCTGGGCACCTTAAAGACTTGTAATAAACTCCTAAACCCATTAAATTCAAAGACAAAACCCTTTCAATATCTTTGAAAGCTCCAGTACCTGTGAAAGAGAGATGAGCAGCATGCCACTTAAATATTTGGTTTTAAAAGCAGTCTCTGAAAATACATTCAAGAAAGATCAGTGGAGAGACCTGTCACGGCTGACCGTGCAGATCACAACACTGCCTGGCATTTACCATTAGACACACATTCGCAAATTCTTTTGGTAAAAGGAGTGGTAGTGACTGCACCTTTCACTATGTTCTACTTTTGGCAGAGTCCTTTTGTCAAATCCCTTATTGTCAAGGGCAAACTGTGATCCTATTGAATTTACTGGCTGAACTCTTACAGCTCCAGAGCAGTGGACAAGAACTTTGCTGGCTCAGGATCAGTAGTGCCGAATAAGCAAGCATGCTGTCACAGGCAACATCATGCTTTCCTCTCCCTCTAAATCCGGGCCATAAAAGCAATAGCCATAGGTTTTAAACATTTTTTTGTTTCTTACAGCCATAAGCAACTTGCAGAGCACCTAAACTGGCTGGAAACACACACAAGGGGCCATTCCTTCTTTGAGACTAAAAGGTAGACTTTCCCACCATCCCAAAGGGATGTTTCTGGTAGTATTTGAGCAAGCTCCTGCACATGACCAGAAATGAGGACAACAGGTACATCACTGGCTGCTTTTTGCTCCCTCATCTTTTATGGAAAAAACAGACCAGATTTTGTGTCTGAACATATTTTCATACAGTTTATCTTGGTTTATCCATCCAAGTTAAAAGGAAAAAAGGAATCAAATTTCAGGCTTGTCCTGGAGTCACGTGCTGACATGCCATGTCCACCTCATTTCTGTGAGGGGCAGTTGGGACCTATTCTTCTCTTGAAATCTGTAGCTTGTAAGCATTTAAATGAATGATTAGCTAGAATTCTCAAGCAAAATAATTATTTGCTTTCCAAAACAGAGTTTGGTATCTTCATAAATGGGTGCAATGAGTATTGCACTGTGAATACTAATTTGGATATCTGAAGAGATGGCAAAAGTTCACTATATACCTTTCATCCCTCTATTATTGCCATTTCACCTGATTTTACTCTGTTTAATTCTTCAGAATTTGTAAGTCACTAATGTTCAGTTCCTTCTCTAGTATTAGCAAAAGAAAGACTTTGTTACAAAACAGTTCTCTCTATCTGTGGGTATGACTGAACTCTATTTACTCTCCTAGAAGTAGGTTCTAAACACTTGCAAATAATTCTACCAGTTCAAAAGATTCACATACAGTAATAACATATAAGTTTGACTTTCAGCAGAGTATGCCCTATTTTTAAACAATGGAAGTTAGCAGACAAAAAAATATTTTGAGTGAAAAGACAAAAACTGAATGACTTCACACATTACATTAGCAGCCAAACTCTTTGAAAGGAAACTGTAAGAAAATCACAAAGATAATTTAGAATAAAGTATAAATTAATATTTGATATGGACTATCTACTTGTTAGTCAGGCAAATAATCTCCTCTGTCTTCCTTTTTTTCATTCTTTACAAGGTGATCTCTTTCTACAGGAAAGATAACTCAGTTTCAATCCTGCTCCTATACTACCCTTACCAAAGCAGAAGGGTGGAGCCTTGCTTTCACAGACTGCAAAGAAACAGAATTTCCTCCTTTTTTTTTTCTAAGCAATCTGTAATTCTTTCCTTGGTCTCACCATGACTACAACCTTTATAAACATACCATAAAATTAACTAAAGTCATTCAGGGGCTTGGTTCCCAAACCTACTGCATTCCCATTAATCATATTCTGTTTGATGGTAGCTGCGATACTGTTCCCCCGCCGAGTGGTACTCAGCAATTGGTGGTAGCAAAATCAATTCCATCATTATAGAAAGTATTGTTCTATGTACAGAGAACCTTATGAGCTCCTTGTGTGACCCAATCATCATCTTTTGTGTCACCACAAAAACTAGTTTGGTAACTCTTTACATTCACTATTTTTCATACAAAATGTTTAAGAAGTTATCACTGCAAGAAGCTTTTTTATCAGGAGTTATAATGCTGTGACATGGGTTTAGCTCATTTGCACAGACTATACATATTCTCCCCATGTTTTTCCATAGTTGGAGAACTGGATAGGATAGAAAGTCATAAACCTCAGTACTGAAAAGGACTCAGCCTCTCCTGCAAAAAGCTGACAACTCTTAGCACTGCCCAGATCAGACAATTCAAAGACAGGAATTTCTTTATATGTCCTTATGTGTGGGTGTGTATGGTGAATGGTATATCACCACAAAGGCTAGAGGATTTTCAGCTGCTACACAGCGATGCATAGTGCAACACCCAAACTATCTGCCCAAAAGATAACTCATGCACCAATATAAACAACATAAAATTAGCACAGGACTTCAGTATGATTAATTTACTGTGCTTTTGTGGCTGTAGATTCATGAGTTTCAGCGGCAGTGCTAGCTGAAGTAGCTCTTCTCCAGTTTCTTTCCTAACCCTACAAGTCGTCCTGATCCTTGCACTGCACAGACTACAGCAGATCAGATATCTGGTCAGATTCAAAATAAATTTAAAAGAGGGAACTTCCCAAACAGGCATGAAAACTACGGTTTAGCAGAGCTAACATGCTGTCCAAGTGCACCTCTCCATGGCATTGCATTAACCCACCAGGATATACAACCAGGCTTTCGCATTTGTGGGATGGCAGGGGGTGTTTCTGCCTCTGATATAATCAAACTAGTAGCCGTGGCAACAAGAAACCAAACTGATTTTTTTTTTTTTTGTCATGCCTATACCCTGAAGATTAGTAATTCAACTGAAGTGACCAGGTGCTTTGCAATTTTCAGTAGAACACCAAGCAGAGAAATCTTGACTATTTCAAATGATGTACGATGCAGCTTTTTAAAAGCGGGGTGGGTGGGCGGGTGTGTCTTTTTTTTTTTCCTCTGGAAGTCCTTAAAAGTCCTTATGTAGAAGAATTTCCCACATTTTATTCTTCAATTGAAAAATAATTCATCAGCTAATCTTTACTGCACAAAAAATTGAATCCTATTTAGACCAGTTTGTTTTCCCTTGTAGAGGGAAAAGGCTATCATTTTACTTGTCTAAAGAAAGCTATAACTAGATGAGTAAAATGTGTGGAGGAAAAAGCAGCTTAAATACTAGCATGCTGATGAAATGATATCATCAGGATGAAATGATTATGTGGTCTCATTGAATAGGTGCGCACCCAGCCGCTATGACTCTTGCCATTTCCTTAAATTGACCCAAAAGGCTCACATTGTTATGTCTGTGCTAATCTGCATGATCCTCCCTTGCATGCTGACTTTGCAAGGACAGCTGTATTTCTGCAATCAGTTGAAATGCTTCTTTTGAAAATGTGGTTATTCAATACATGGTTTTTAATGAGGTATTGCTATAAGGGCTGTACTGTGTAGTCCCCCTAAGGATAAACTTACTCCAGATGAAAAGGATCATCTGGTTTAAAATGGTTAAAGTTGAACTTTTTTCTGATTTACTTTCAGCTAAGTATAATAGCAGATAAGATACTTACCCTTTTTAAAACAGGGCCTAATCCTGCAGTCTGCACAGTCTGATTGAAAGAATTATATTTAGCTGAAAAATATGTATTTGTGAACTGTACCCACAAGTCTACAGAAATGTAGACTGAAAATTAGAACTGAAATGTTTGGAGATCCCTCACCCAATCAAGCCCCTACAAATCTTGGTGCTGACTCATACCATATCTTGGTGGGTCTGATGACCCACTAAAGTCTGGAGTACGTGACTGAAAATGTCAAGGGAAAGAATCTCCTCATAACACTTCTGTACAAAAACAGCAAAGTAACCCCATCATAACGGTATTATGATGTGCCTGCTTTTGTCGTGGAGCAGAACTGATAATTTCAATCAAATGAAAAATAATGTTCAAGGCAAAAATAACCCTCTTATCCAACATTATTCTTATAATGAATCAAAAACATTTTTGAATTTTTTACGAAAATTGAAGCAGAGTTGCTCCTCATCACCTACTCCCTTCTCCACAGTTGTTCCTCCCTCCCCTGAACTTCCATAAAACCTATGACATTAACTCACACCAGCTTCCTCTTTTTGTGCTTTCCTGCTACTGAAGTCCCTTAAGAAAGACTCAGGACTGTGCTAGTTTCTTCTACTGCATGTTTCTTTCCCTTATATTAATAGTACTGCCTCTGGAACCAAACAATAATTCTCATCCTTCTTTACTGGTTCCCACACCATCAATTCCTGAAATACATTTTCAGACTTTTACTATTTCCTTGATCATTCTCCCACTACAAAATATCTGAATACCTCTGCAAAGAGCAGATTTATGTATCATAAATAATGCAGCGTGCTAGTGGCCCAATTATTTTCTTACACCTGTTTGGCAGAAAGGGTTTGCATTGTATTTGAAAGGCAACAACTAGTGTATAACCCAAAGCTTTCCCTTCTCTCTGAAAAAAACATGCTCAGTGCATTGGAAAGATATAGCTTGACCTTCTTCCTTCAGGAAAATTGCATTTAATTTGATTATGGAAGCTTTTAAGAGGTGGGAAAATTAAAAGAATTGTTTCAGTTTGCATTTATATGCCCAGAGTTCCTGCTTCATATGTTTAAATAATTCTAAAAGGACAAAAATAATTGTCTGAATAAAGAATCTATAATGATTGTTATTTCCCAATATTTTATAATCCATTGCTTCTGTATGCCCACTGAAAAGTAATGCAGATGTAACTTCTTTGGAAAAGGACACTACAGCATTTTCTACTTGCTTCCAGCAATGCTTTTAATGCAGCTGCTCTTGCTATATCTAATATGTTTAGTTACAGTAGCCAGGAAAACCTCAAAATGGGTATAAGGTTTTGCAGCTTCAGCATATTACAAGTTTAGCAGTCCCTGGGAATGATGAACCATCTACTTAATCTTTATGATAGTACACAAAGTGCCGGAGTCTAACATCAGAAAATTATTTTGCTGGGTCAAACATTACTATTTTTATTAATATTTTTAAACCCAAAGAAATTGAATAGCATGTCACAATTTTGGTACTGCTTTAAGAATGGTAGATGATGGAATATATTGGTTCACTTAAATACCTATGATTAAAAACTGTTTCCTAATGGGGCTTTTGTCTGAGTAAGCCAGATCAGATTCAGAATTAATATTTATTTCTTTCTTGCACTTTCCAGCATCCCACAGAAGTCAAGGCAGACATACAAGCTTAAGTGAAGCACAAAAAGAAAACTTTTTACAGGGGATTATCAGCTAAACTAATCTCTTCTGATTTGATATCCATCTCAATATCCAGCTCTGATTAAAATGTTTCAGGAATTCTAGCAGAGCCTTAAAATTGAGGTTTTTTTAATAAAGCAAGATCCAGAGCTCAGTCCCAGCACTAAGAACATCCAGCTACCAATCCTTTGCATATCTTAAGGGAAAGGGAGAGAGAGAAAGGGAAAGAACCTTCATGCACTGAGATTTACTGAAAATGTATGCTTTTTAAGTTTAATTTAATGAAAAAACTTTTGCAAAACTTTTTGTTTTGTGATTATCTCCTTCCTCTATCTTTATAAAGAAAAAAGTCATAAAATGAAAAGAGTACAACAAGGAAATCCAATTATCTTGTGGCTCTGTAGCATTTGCTTTAAAAACAAGAACATTTTCCCAATTCTAAATGACCTGTTAGTTAACATTTGAAAAACTCTGGATCAACAAACCTATTAGTCCACCTGGGATGAAATGGAAATCAAGTGAGAGAAATTCAGGTCGACAAGGAAAAAAAAGCCTTCCTTTTGCTTTAGAACAATCTAACCCTATAAAATTGATGTTTGGAAGTATACAGTTATATGGTCTTTTTAAAGAGAGATTTAAACTTATCAAAACAAATCAGAGCAGGAAAATCTTTTAATAAAGACAGAATTCATGAAAGTTTTGAAACTGGCTTCATGCTACAAGCTACAGTGTGAATGTGAGATCAATCGAAATAGCAGAAAGGTAAACTGCCTCACATTTACTGTAAGATGAAAGAAATTCGTAACATAGCTTACTCCATTGTAATTAATGTTTTGCTATGTCTAGACCATCTTTCCACCATTTCATTTCTATATGCCATGCATATTTTACTTAAACAAATGTAGTCTAGACCCACCTTTAAAATGCTGTATTTGGGAAAATCCCACTTAACATATCTAAAAGCTGACTTAGGCACTTCTCTGTTTTAGGAGCTAAGGCTTGAAAGCACTGGCCTTTTAACCCGGTCTCTCAATACATGTAGGACAAGCTCCTCATATTTCTTCTCACAACAGACAACGTTCTTAGCACTTATCTAGGAAGTGAAAAAAATATGACTAAATTATTTTTAACATAAACATTTAGATAACCAGGTGTTAATATGAGATATTTAACAGCAAGATCCTCTAAATGAATCAGAAAATACAATGCCGGATAATCTAACAAACCTAAAATTTAACATATGACTGAAACCTAGTGTGTTCAGTATAACAACCTGGTAAGAATGGGTCTGAGAGAAAATTAAGAAAGAATGCTTTAGTCAGTTCATCTTTACAGAACCGTAAGACTCCTCCAAATATTCTGGGTATATAATGAAGCAGAACCAGGACAGCATGGAACTGTATTTAATAGAGGGGCCTTAAAATAAAATTCACCTGTATGTAACTGAACACAAGACAGCTTCCAGCACCTCTTATTGAAACCAAATTAGTTTTTCCTTTCTTGTCTTCAGAAGAGCAACTGTGCTTCCCCATAGCTAGCACAATTAAGTCATATTCCTCAGAGGAAGGATGAGAAATTGATTCCAATGGGACTCACCTGTCTTCTAGACTGTATCTTGCTTTAATTATGATCCAATTCAAAAGCATATCCAAGTAACGTATCTTGACAAAATAAAGATGTTTTACTCACTAGGAAGGACTGTCAAACCTTCTAGCACTCAAGAAATTCACTCGTATCAGGAGATGAAAGGTTGGAAGTGCTGGAGTCAGGGTGAAGTCAGTCATCCTGACTTTCAGAGTCATCCATCGGACTTTGCAATGATTCTGACTGGGACACATTCCAGATTTCCTTAATAATATGAAACAATAACATGGAATAGCACTCTTCCCCTCATAAATGGCCAGTCATCACAGTTCAAAATTTAGAAAAACCAAACAAACCTGGTCAAGACTTTTTGGAGGGGGAAGAGACATAATCTCTGCTGCTTCACCTGAAAAGATGAGGAAGGAAAGGCAAACTACAAAGACTGTCCAGCCTAACTAATGTTTCTGGGGTAAGTAAGGGAAGTTTTGAATCTGTTCTACCATATTCTGGATGTCAATTGGACTCAAAACACCATTCAGCAGATGGGAGTAACTACAGCAACAGCAGCTCATACCTCACCCTGTGCTAGGACCTGTGATGTGGGAAAGTAAGATGAGATGGCACAGAGCTGGTTGTCCCCCATGACCAGAATTTAACTCTTTTTGCTGATGGAGTGACATACAAGGAGTGAACTAGAGAAACAGATCAAATATCTTTCACTTTGCTGTGTATAGTAGAGCCTGGCCTTTGGGACTCAAGAATCTGCATTTGAACTCCACTCTCGCTCTTCTTTCAGTTCAGAAGACATTTAGGGTTCTCAGCTATGAGAATGAAAACACAGGACTGGGATCTGAGGCTGTATGTTGCCAGGATTGACATTCAATGGGCTGGCTAGACTTTATGCAGACGTGTAGAAGAGTACCCATATGTATACATGTTCGCATATATGTGTATGTGTGTGAAAATTTCACTTTCTCTTCCATATAGGTTACAATATTTATGGATTTTAAAATAATGTTCTGGAAGAACTCTTCAGCATTGTTTCTTGGTAGAAACAGTTCTCTAAATAATTTGCTCTTGAAAATTTATTAAGAGTTGTCATTCTAACGCACACCGAGACTGAACTCGTTGAAAAGGTTATGCACTAAACACTTATCAAATCATGGATGCGTGCTGCTGCAAAATTGGCTGTATAAAATCCTAGGAAATTCCAGAAAAGTTTTTTCCCCTTGACATTAACTTAAGAAGCTTATTTTATACGGCTTATGATATGCTCTAATAAAATACAGTGAACACTTTTAAAATGTATTAATTTTGCTTTACATAAAAGAACTGTGTAATCTTGGACAAAATAATTGGCATAAAAATATCTAATAACACTTAAGTTTCTGATGATTTATGTTTTTTGAGGAATCCACCAAAATAAGGAGGGGACCCAAGCGTATGTTTGTAGACTATATCATTTTCAATTTATTAAAAAGCAGGAAGCAAGAGAAGGAGGAGTATATGTACTCCTTCTCCCAGCCTCTTTCAGGAAGGCAAACTCCCAAATTGTTGGAAAAGTTCCAGAAGAGGAGTTGAGTTTTATATCTCTCTGAATTTGGGATGAAGCAACTGGCAGGGCTCTGTGCCAAAAAGGTGTTGGCTGCTGTCACGGCTGTATCCGATGTGGGCTTAGAAGAACAGGAAAGTGTTTCTATTTATTTTTAGTTGTTTTCTTACTCCTTCTTCTTTTGAAGAAATTCTTATAAAAACGTTTATCTTGTCATCATGTGTAAATTATGTAGTATATTTTCAGTATTAGAGGGTTATGTCCAGCCCACTGTGGGTTATATATCAAGATTCCTGCAGCTGTTCTGAAAAGTATTTTACTCTGAAGATACTCCAAAGTTCTGGTTGACTTGAATTTGGAATAAGGATTTTGCCATTATATGCTTTATGAGAGGGAGACTGGTAAATGTCTGGACTTTGGAACTGACTTTGTGATATTTGGACTGCGCATACACATCATGTGGTGAATTAGCATGTGGTGTTCTTACGCAAACAACAAAAACAAAACAAAGAAAGAATTAAAAGTGCATTTAAGAAAATGAGTTTCAGCATATGACTAAAACAATCCCATAATAGCAACAACTTTGCGGTAAAGGTACATACTTGCCAAAAATATCTGCTTAGTGTGGAAGCCTAGTATTCAAAACTCTCAATTTAGCAATAGTACAGATGCTGTTACTTAGTTAACATTGAGTGTCATAGAAAAATTAAGTGCAGTCTGGAGACTGCGCTTCAGAGCAAGGTGCAGTAGTCAAACCTATTGGGGCAAAACCTTGCTCCCATTTTCAGCAGTATAGATCACTTTGTAGGACTTTGGATTTACACCACTCTAAAAGGGGAAAATTTGGTCCAGAATGTACCTACAGAAAAAAAAAAAAAAAGAATGTTAACAATCCTAAAAAGTAAAAATGATGGACGTTACAAAAAGTTCCCCTAAAAAGTTTTTTCCCTTCGGCAACAGCAACGCCCAGTCAGCTGAGCCCCTAAGAAAGTCCTATGCTTAAAGACAGTGACAAGAATGTCTCTTATTACTGGTGACCAGATACACAATTCTACATTTTTAATACTGAGCTCTTAAATGTTAATAACTTCTGTAATTTACCTCAGCTGAACTAAGATTTGGATCCTACAGCAGAACAGATAACAGACAAAGTAGCTTGCCTGTCTAAATAGGAACTGAGGGCATAGTATCGTAAAGAAGTTATTGGCTGCAAATTTTTAGTAGTTGGCTTCCTTTCAGATCAAAGGGCTTCAGTTCTTAGAACCACTTATATTGGCGATTACATCTGTTCTTCCTGGACTTTTCCTAAGGGGAAGGGTTTTTCCGAATGCACTTGGTCAAATCTTTCATCTACTACTTATGTTTTGAACAAATCTATTTCACTCCAACAACAAAAAAAAACCCCTGAACTTCAGTATGGCTGTATTATTTATTACACTTACATAATTCTGCAGCTAGAACAGATCAACTACTATAAAATACTCTCCACAAGTATTAATTCAGATCTTTAAAAAAGATCTATATCTATATCTATATCTATATCTATATCTATATATATCTCTCAGCTTAGCTTTTCCTAAGTTAATGAAATGAAGTTTATCATCAGGAATGTGGATTTAAGCAATTTAAGCACACTTCAGAAAGTGTTTACTGAAAGGCATGTTTACATCTGTCTTCTGCAAGCTTTCAGCTAAGAATTATTACATATGTTCAATCAGGACAAAGAAACATAACATGCAAACTAACTGGCTGATTACAGACTGTTGCCTTTCAAATGGCAATCAGCAAAAACAGACGGCTGATCAGTGAGCTAAAAACCCAAGACTCACTAAGAATATTCAACAAACAATTCTGAATGGTGAATACACTTGAAGAAACTGAGTTATTCATCAACAATTCATGGTAAAGAAGGAAAATTTTGAGAATTATCTGCTCAAAAATGTTTTAGAGTACTGCAAGCTGCGAGAAAACAATTAAACAAGATACATTTGCTGTTGAAACGAAATGTAATTAAAATGGATGGATAATGATTTCAGAGATATTACAAAATTTGATCAATCAGCACATGAGACAGTCTTATAGGGTAACAAAATCTAATTTCTTATTAGAGAAACTGAAAAAGATACCTGAAACTGAAAAATATGAAAACAGGATAAAAATTATTTTTTAGTTGCTTAGCACGCCTTCCTGTTATCTTGTTCTTCTACTCAAGGGTTATATTGTAACGTATATAAGCCAACAATTATAGCACATGTTTGAATAATAGATTACTGTGACCTAATAAGGATAATTTAAACAATTTTTGGCAAGTCTCCATAGATTCAGTGTTGGATTCTTTTTTTCCCCTCTTAATAAGAAGGAATACTTTCAAACAAGGATTCATGCACCAAATTGCAACAGGGTTTTCAAACCCTAAGATTTAAAACCCATGTTATTTGCAAGATTTAAGCATGGCTAATAAAACTTTGGGTTGCCTCATTTACTTGAGCTCTATTTCTGCAAAACCGTATTTACAGTTTCTGTTCAGTTTTTCAAATCTATCACCAAGTATCATGTTAGAAAAACATGTATTAAGATAATACAAATGCTGTCAGTTACAGCAAGACTATCATAGCAGCAGTTACAGGGTTGTGTGTGATGGATGGGTAGAACTGCATCTTACTTCCTTAGGGCTAGAGCTTGAATCTTCATAATCAGCTTCTCTACTGGCTTCATACAAGCTCAAGCAAAACTGGAGAAAGAATACATTAAACTAGTTTAAAGGTACAGTTTAGGAAGTTTGAAAAAAAAATTTGCTGCCCTCTTAATCAGTTACCTCCTGCAATGTTTCTGTTATTAGACCTCCACAGTTAACAAGGTAGGAAGAAGCTTGCTTCTTAATGTAAAGAAAATACCAGGAACAACCCCCCTCCCCCCCTCAGTTTAATTTTCAATAAGAAGCAGGATTTGACTGTGTCTTATCAACCCCAAGTTAGCCTTGAAAGTTTTTTTTTGGGGGGGGGGGGAAGGTATATGAATGAAAAACACTGGAAACAGAACAAACTTGCCACTAGAATTCCGAAACATTCCCATGCTGGCTGTTCCACTTACGTGCTGAACAACTCTCAGAGAAAACGTTTTGATGTGTTTCTTTATATCCTCAAGAATGTCCTCCTCCAACAGTTCACATGTCTCTGGTGTAGATTAGTTATGGACCTTTCATGCTGATGAGGTAATCCCCTTAATGTACTATACACCATAGGATATCCTCCTCCTCTGTTTCATGTTCTGACATTGCTAAAGGTCAGTAAAGTGTTTCATGTGGTGCTAGACGCTATTTAAATGGGAAATTACAAGAACAGACCGAAATTTATTTTTCTCTGGGTTTCCAAGGATAGTACAAGAAGGCTAGGTAAAAAAGGATTGTGAGCGCATCTTGTATTGAAAGGACAATCATAGTTTTGCTCAAAATTTAATATTAATCTCTAAAGATTTATTTCCAGTATAGTGATTGGTAACACAGTGGTACTGATATAGTAAGATGAGATCCATACTGTAACTGCTAAGAAGTTTACTCACAGAAAATGTAGACTTCACATCAAACAGTTACAACATAAAAATAATTTATGTTGAATGCAAAAATTACTGCTCTAAACACATGACTTTTATTAAAAGTATACTTCCTCTGTAACAGAGGCATGTAAAAATTAAATTAACTCAGAAATAAAGATATTTTGTTACACAAATTATGTCACAAACATGGTCCACATTTCTTTTCAAGAGGGATGCAGACAGGAGTTAAACTTACTAAGCTCTAAAAATATTATACACAAGCTTTTAACAAACATTATAATTTTATATGGAATTTGCAAGAGAAAACGCGAAAAAAGTTGGTATCTCCAAAGTGTTTCTTTACTATTAGGACTATTTTGCCTGTTTGTGCAATAACTTCATGCTAATTTTTTAACAAACTGATACTAGTACAATTTATATAGTCCCAGTTGTGCTACAGCTTTAAACATTCAGCTTCTAATTTTTAGAAGTTTTCTCAAAAGAATAGGCATTTCTCAGAGAAAAAAAATACAAAGAAAATGAAACAAAATGTTTTTCAATCAATAATTAACACACTAAAGAAGAAATTAAATTGTTTTAGTTTCTGTTTACATTGGATCTGATGCTTTCTTCTTTTTTGCTGATAAGGAGGGGAAAAAAAGCGCTTTTTTTTTTTGCAGGGGGGGAGCATTTCCACAATTTTTAAGCAAAAGCACCAGCATTGCTAACAAAGGTTCATCTTGCGAATTGTCTCCCCAGAGGACCATCTAAGTTTGATAAGGAACATGGAGCATTTGCTTCACCTACTCTTTTCACTATTTAAAGCCTGGTACCTGTTGGCATTATTGCTTAGGTTTCAGTGTAAATGTTCTGTAACCATCCTCTCCTCTCCCTCTCTTCCCTTTAGCATTGAAGTTAGGGGTTGGAAAAAGAGGAACAGAAAATACTGGGAAGAAACTCTGCTTAGTCTTCAAAATTAAGAATATCAGGAATGTTATGGAAACTGGAAGACTTCTCTGGGACATGAGTCATAATTGGATTTTCATGCTTGAATAAAGGAATATGATATCAAATATTTAGCAGAAAAACCCTTTAAAATATCTATTACCCCTGTAAGCAAAAAAAACTGAACAAAAATTTAAAATAATCTACAAAAAATCCTCTCCATTCTCAACCGGAGAGTAGCCTGATATTTTAAATTGATGGGTTCTTCAGAGAATAAAACATAGCCCCAGGCAGTCTAAGCTCCATCTGGAGTTTTATACGTTAGAAAATATCTAGGGTTTCTGAACTGGGGAAAGAAAAAAAAAAAAAAAAAATCTAAATTTCTTAAAAGTTGTATACATAAAATCCAGTATATGCAGACAAGGTCTTTACACATCAGAACAAATGTTTTAAACTACAGCTAGTAGAGACAAAATAATACCTTCTTGGTAAATCACCGAATTTCTAAGACATCATTTTAGAGATACATGGCCTTCTGCTTCATTAGAAACTTCACAAGAAAAGAGCCATTAGAAGAGTTTTCCTTAGAAGAAAGGAGTATCCAGCTTATCCCATCCTCTTCCCTTGTGAGTGAAAGTGGGCAAGCAAGAAGTAGGAAAAAACCATGTTAGCAGAAATATCCAAGATACAGTTCAGGTCAATACAATGAATGTTTGTTTTGGAGAAGTTTGGTGTAATTAAGCATCCATTCTACCCAAGTAAAGATGATTTGGAAAGGTGTTTTCTTTTTATTTCCAGGAAAACCTTGCAAAAGATGCTAGGTTCATGAAAATAATATGCCAAAGTAAAACTGCTGTGCCTGCACTCATCCTGTGTTTTTACTATTGCCTATTCTTCCAACTCTTGGCTATAGCTGCACTGCCAGCTAGCTGTTTAGCAAATAAGCAAAGTTCGACATAAAGCATGGTAGCATGAACAATAACATTAACAATAAAATTTCTGTGTTTGTAGGTACAAAATTATAGTACAATTAACACCTCACAATTAGGATAAACGAAAGCAAATTAATTAAAATAGTCTATATTAATGTCCATAAAAGCACAGAAAAACCTAGAGGAAAGGTTAGAAAAAGCTAGAAGATTCTTCAGGGCAGACCTGCTATAGAATCATGTGGAAAGATACCAAGGCCATTCCAGTACTGATGTCCAAAGAAATTCCTCCAGGATGTTATGGATACAGCGGTATAGCTCCCAAGACCTGGATAATTTGCCCAAAGCAGATCCTTACTTCACACACCCATGGCTAGCAGGAGAGCACACGCCGCAGGGCCACAATAGCTGAGACCAGGTGAAGTGTCATATTCTGCCTTGACTGCGAGACTGAAGCTTTCTGTGTTTTTTTTCCTGTTTGGAACCGTTCTGAGTCAACTGTTCCTTCTCTCCTTCCCATTTTATAAACTTCAGTCAAGGCGAGGAAAAGAAAGCTTCACCTAGCTGTTGATGGCTCCTTTGAAGCTTTTTCCTTAAATTGTCTTGAACTCAGAATACATTTCAAAGGCAACAGACTGCTGAAGGATTCTTGTACTAACTACAGTGCCTATTCATCAAGTTAACCATCTTTGGTAGCTTTCCCTTCTTTCCACTAAAAAACAACCACCACCACCACCACCAGCTCCCCCCCAAAAAAAACCACAAACCAACCCAAAAAAACCCACAAGTAGTAGTGAAGAGGAATTCTCATTCTTAATTCTGCAGCCACTTATATATACATATATATACACTAATCTATGACAAACATCTGTAGGTGAACAACCTGTTGGTCATTTAAACATTTAAATGAAAAATGCATTATTGCCCAAATTCACATGAAGAATACTAACGTGCCGTGGAAGAAAATTGATAGTTAATCCATTCTTTTGGCAGTAGTGGATTTTTAAATGCTGTTGCTGCCCTAAAATAAAACTTCACTATGCTCTCCAGTCTTATCCAGAAAGGAAAGGGAAACAATAAGGAAAACAAAATCAAGATGAATTACTGAAAAGCAGGTAAGTTAATTTACATATACTGTTATGTATTTTGCAAAATTTTAGTAATTATGGAAAAGTTTCCTGTAAAGCTCTTAGACCAAGCAAGATGAACTTCTTTTGTCCACTTCTGATCTGAATTTTCAAGGTTTATTCATATGAATTTGTGGAAAAAACTTCCAGAAAAGGCCACAGGAAAAATACCATCAAAATTAATTACCATGTGGAACTCTGATGACAATTTAGGAAGGTATCCCATATCCCAGAAAACCTTAGTTAAGGTGAAGTTAAGGTTGAACAGACACAGCACTAACTTTATTGGAAAAAGTTTTAGAAGGGCATTGTTACTTAGACTACATGAAAACTACTGCCCTCCTGCCCCAAAACCCAACCCTTTAAATTTGGAAAATGCAGGAACCCAAAACTTAACTTCAATGTGAAAAACAAATTGTGAAACTACAGAAACACAGTTAAGGTTGGCCAGACAATCATTTACTATGCTATGCGCTTACCTTTCCTTTTTCTTTACTGCTCCCCACTCTGTTTTTTTAAATTAGGGTCTGTCTTTAACTTATTTTTAATTGCTAACCAACCTTCAGGAATCAGTAATATTTGAACAGCTGACCAATTTTGGAAACAGCATTGTACACACGTAATTTTCTCTGAAGAGTGAAAACAAACTAAAGAATAAAAAAATTAAACATGTTTAAATGTAACCCACCATCAGTATGTTAACTTCAGCTTTTACCCTATGAGTACCTTCCAAAAGCTAGGACTAGTGGCTTGCTTGTACTAAGAAGATTTCAGCTATGCAATAGAATTTTAAAAACTGGCTTACATGTTACTTAAATGTTTTACTTTACCTGGTTTATTTATAAAACTTGCGCAGATCTCATTAAAACTGATTTCAGTTATATAATCTAATCTGTGTGTGTACTTACCTGCTGAATGAAAAAGTTCACATCAGTCTGTCAATTTTAGAGGTTAGAACAAATACAATTAGACCAATTTAAACCTGATATAAGGGATTAGAATCTCCAGCTAATCCAACAATATTCCTTATTACATTTACTTGGAAGTGTTCGCCCTTTATAATTTTTGGTTCAGGATCTGTTCAATTGTCAAAATACATATCTTTCTGTGCTTTCTACACACTTAGGAAACAAAATAGGAGTCTCTGTTTCTGTAGAGCCTGACCTAGTGCTAGGAGGCTAAGAGCAAGCCATTCCTGTAGGAAGTGCTCTTGGTTTTATTTAACTGCTACAATCACATTAATACCCAGTAGTAAGGCTGTGTCTACATTTCTTTTGTAAAACAGAAGTAATTTTAGGGCTCTTTAGGCGTTTTTCTATGCACTACCAAGTTCTCCACACACTGAAATCATTCCCCCAGGAAAGTGACCTTCTCAGTAAGAAACTTACAGGTATCAAATGACCTGAAAAGATCTTTCAGCAGTTTGGTCAGGATAACATTAATAACCCAGCCCACGGGAGAATATTATGTACCAAAGCCCGTGTGAATTTGATGAATGTGGACTGCAAAGAAACTGACATACCCCCAACACTGTTCACCAGATTGTAAATGAATGAATACCAACTGACTACCTCTGCAGAACCACGAGCTGTCAGGTGGGAAGACTCTTCACCAACTTCCTCAAAAAGTTGCAATTCTGTATTTAGTACAACAAAAATGCTGTCAGCATCTTCTCACCCTAGAACTGAAAGTACTCAAACATGTAAGAAATTTGTTCTGTTATGCTCTTTTATCATATCCAGTTAGGCTACCACAGCAGCTACAAGTACAGTACCATTAAAACATATCAAGGAATCTATATTCCAATACATATATATAGTATATTGAACTGAAGAACAACTACACACTGTGCTTTGAAAGAGTCTGAAGAACTTAAATTTGACATATAGTTTACAGCTCTGGAAAAAGAAATTTTGTTTTACTGTAATCAGTACTTTTATTTGAAATATAAGTCACACCTTCTAAATATATACTCATAATCATAAGTCACCTCAAAATCCTATGTATTTAGGAGTTACAGTGCCCTATCATTAGTTGTTCTAAGCTGATAAAAGACTTTTTTAATGCCGAGTCAGCAATTCAACCAATACGAGCTGTATGTTTTATAGTTAAGGTTGCTATACGAGCAACGTCCTGTACAAAAACCTCCTGCATAAAACTGCCCATAGAACACACCAGTTTTAAAAATGAGGCTATGTCATACAAATAACTATAGACCTATAACTAAGAAAACTATCTGATGCTGAAATATTGAGCTTTGAAGAAAGAAAAATCTTCGAGATCTATCAAAGCCTTGCATATCTGACTTTTACCCTCTCAGCATGGATCAGCAGAACACCCTTTTTTGATGTGAATGGGAATTTTTTTTAAACATTAATTGCCCTACATATGTCAGCAGTGCAGGCTTGGTAATCTTCAAAAAGATAACTGGAAGTGTCACAACCTATAGTATACTTTTTAGTAGGAATAAACAGGAATAAATTTTCTCTAACGGGAAGTTACTGCAGGGAAGAAAGACAGTTTTTGCTCTATCCCCACCTTATGGCTAGAAAAAGAATTTTCCTATTACAGCATACATATTTCTCAATTTTTTTCCTTTACTGTATCACTATAGCCAGAGAATGTTTACTATTTGTATTATGCAACTTAAGATTCTTTTTTAGCAACAGGCACTCCTCCACATACAAGCACAATGAAACTCCAAGGCATAAATGTCCTCTCCAGCATCTGTGTTGATTTTCTGAATCAAAATGTCAGACTTAATGATCCAACATAAATTTAGATTCAAATAGAACAGTGATTATTTGGGCCCTGGCCCACAAAGTACACAAGTTCTTATATTCCTGTTGACTCCATTAGGAGTTAAACATCTCGATCTCTCCATAGATCTAACCTTCACTGATATACCATTCTTAATATTCACACTTTTTTTTTAATATTTTAATGCTAATAATCAGGTGATTTATAGCACTTAGAAAATATTAAACTTACATGACCTACAAATTAAAACAAAAGTATGCATGAATCTAGTGTTAAAGCTTTCACAGCTATCTTCTCTCTTTGCTTATCTTGCAAGCAAAATGATGTGACCACAAGACCTAGAAAAGTGCGTACTCCTCCCGAGAAGACCTACTCAAGTTGGCAAACAGCAGGTCCTCTTTCATCAATCACTCCATACACGAGATGAAACAAAACCAGCAGCAGCACCACCCCACAAGGGAAAACACTCTCTTCCCTCGTAGTCACCTGCTGATCAATAAACATTTTTCTTCTTCTTTTGTGCCTTAATCACTTGTGATACCACTCACTGGCCCAGGGACTAACATTAGCTACATGAAAAGCTGAAAACAAAGACAAGGGCCACCAGTAGTACTTTTGCCAAATTCTTCTATTTCTTCATTTTGACTTTTCCCTCTTTCATTGATGGTCATAGTGAAAGGGTGGGGTAGGATGTGAAACAGAACACTGGGAAAGCTGCAAAGAGAAGAGAGAGAATGGAAAAACTGGATAATGTCTTAGAGTGCCTTTAATTTTTTAGGCCTTCTATCCTGCTTTCCTGAGGAAATGAAGAGTCATAATTGTATTGTTTAAGCACCTCTCCTTCCCAAAATCTCTTGAATCTTACCTTTAAAACCAGAGGAAATTCAATAGGGAGCCAATAGTCTCAATGGTTTCTGAACACTAAATTTCTCAAGGTTTCATGAAAACAGTTGAGTAGAAGAGACACCTTATTAATGCTACAGCATGACTCTTCCCTCAATAATCCTTGCCTTCTTCCTCCTAATGGCAGAGAATCAACACAGGAATTCAAATAAGAAAACCCAATTTCATTAGGCCTTCTACCACAGATCTAGTTTAAAAAGACATTTTCTAGAACTACGTGCTTTGATGCTTTGTCATTAAATAGAGATTCAATAACAGAAAACAGACTATTAGTATATCCTCCAAAGTTATATTAATTGGAAGTGTTCATGAGTATTTATGCTGTAAGGAGTTTTGATTTTAAAAATCCAGTAAGGAGTACTAGGTAGAGAAGAGACTCTATGTGTATACATGAAGGAGTACAGAAGAGCTGCCAAATATGAATATAATTAACCTTATGGTGAACATTCAAGAAGAAGATACTAGAAAAGCATAATAGCATTGTATATTTCTGAATGCTTAACCACACTACAACAATCACATTAATTTTCAATAAGCATTTATTTAAAGTTTAAGAGAGAAACCTGAATACTTGCCAAGCTATTCAGGTCTTCTGAATACCTGCCTGCTTTAGCTACTATGAAACATTCACAAAGTACTGGCAATCTAGTGACAGGACACATTCTGACTCAAACTCCTCAGAGCTTATAGAAAAAAGTCCCTCCTATAAAAAAAAAAGGCACCTTCTTAACCATGAATACAGGCCAAAACCACTGCATAAAATACTACAAAAAGTACACCAGTGGCTGGTTTTAACCCTTTCTTGCCTCCCTTCCCCAATGGCAGCTGATCATCCATCTACTACATGAGAATGAGAACATTCCACTAAGCTCAGAGTGGATCTTGCCCCTAGGCAAATCAAAAAAGAAAAAGTTAAAGTGGACATCAAAACAAGTTCCAAAAGAAGCTACAGCACTCAAGCAATCGTACAATGAGGAAAGGTATGTGGTTATACAAGACTATAAGAAAGTATTTCAGGGAAAAATTAAGAGAAAACATTTCTAACAAAGGAAAATCTAGTGTTGCAATAAAATTGTTAAATCACGGACAGTAATTACAAAGAAAAATATAAATACCTAGTCAGATCTCCCTTATTGCTGAGAATGTATTTCAGATTATTAAGTCCAAATATCCTCTACACATGTATGTTCTCAGCTTTCTTTGTGGATTCCAAGGGAGTAAGAGAAGAAAATTCAGAATAAGGAATCTAATCAACCTTACAAGAAGCAGACTGAACTAAGCCCTGAGTTAAGTAAAGCAGAAGAGTCATCCTTCCTTTCTGCATACTGTAAAAGGATGACTTTTCATAAGTTGTACAGTATTTTAAAAAGTACGTGGACATGATATGAAATTTGAAGTTCTGGCATTGCTCCAGTTTCCTTAGACTACAAAAATATTTATAAAATGCAATTCTTTTTTGCTGAGTTTCTAGAATATACTCAGTAACATGTTAAACAAAATTAGACTACTCAATACATAATGTTTTAAAAAATTCTTTATTTTAAGAATAGCTCACTGTGCAAATGAAGGATCAGCTACCACATATTCCACAAAATTGTATTATCAGCTCAAACTGTAAGATTCAACTATATCTTTATTAAAAGATTTATTAAGCAAAGCGTTCAGCAACTGTTTAAAAATATCAGATTAGGAATAGAATATGATTTCAATTTAAAAAGATATTTTTATATAATGTACATTTCCAGACTTCTGACAAGTTAGGATGACACTCAAAAGGGGGGGAGGAAGTAGCTTGACACTCATGCCAACTTATCTTCACTATTTGTAAAGATCTAACTTCAAAAACATCAGCCATGCCAGATCTTTTCTTTTCCATAATGTGCATCTGTTCACACCAACTGAATTAGAGACCACCAACTTGTCTCATATACCACATCAAACAATAGGCCAGCTTAACAGTTCAGAGCATGATTTAGAAATACAAAATATGTATTCTTTCCCCAGAACATAGAAGTGTTAGCCTACTTTTCAAAGTCATTTTAAAAATATTAAGACATTTGTAAACAAACTGAAGCCAAGATATTTAATACACTAGTTTCTACAACAATTGTTTTGAAAGCCAAGGTTTTGTTTAGCTAGTAAATCTGCTTTGAACTGCATAATCTATAATGGATTTAGTGAAACCTGCATTTTTATTACTGTTCTCCTTTAAAAGTTTCACACTTCTAATAATAAATGATTCATCATACCTGAAGAGTGACTATGGTATAGGCATTCCTCCATTATTATGGAAGAAATAGGGTACATCAAAAGTCTTAAATGACAAGTGACACACATTTTAAAATTATGCATGGAGTGTATGAAAATATACATTGTAAGATTCTTAATTTTTTTTTTTGTAAAGAAACGGCAAGATACTCAGAGTCAGGATATAGACATCAATAAAACTAAATACTTCCACAAGTGCAAAAGCTGGCTCACAGGATCTCATGTTAGTAAGAAAACACAGAAAAACATGCTTTGAAATTCCAGTGGTCTGTTTCCTAGCCTCTGCTTTTCTTTAAAATAACCTGCAAAAAGAAAAAAGTATATTTATCACTGCTTTTATCACTACAATCCAGGCAGCAGTAAGAGATTCAAAATGCTAGGCTACTCAGACCAAAGGTTCACCTAGCCAAACAATCTGTTTCCAAGAGTAGAGTCACCAAGGGTAAAAGTCTAGGGAAAATGTTAGAAATAAAGCAAAAGCATACAGAAAAATGCCGTATCAGAAAGTATTTTTTTAAATAACAACATTCATAACCAAGAATTCTGTAAAATAAAAGTCTTATTTTAAAAATGACTGCTGAGAAATGGCAATAGCGCGCTCAAGCCCTCAGCAGATTCCTTGAAGCTCTTACCCCATTAGGCCTAGACAAAAAGAAAAAAACATAAGATTTGCAATTATACAGCTACTATATTCAATTTTTGTTTGTAATGCCTTATTTCTTTCTATATCAAGAGTGCCCAGACCCTTGGAAGGACATTTTTTGGTTTGGAATTTAAGTTGAAAAATGAACTTCAAAGCCCAAGTGGGACCATTTAAGTGTTAACATTATTAAAACACAGGCAGTTTTTCCTTTCTTCTCATCTTAAAAAAAATAAATGGAGGACAAAAATGTTCGAATAATGTTAAGATTGCAGTTAAAAAGAAATTACAAATGCGTAAGATTCCAACTGTAACATTCACTTGGCTACTCTACACATCCTGTATATATTTCTGTTACTATAGTAATATAAAGTATCAAACTAAACATTTCACCAGAGGGAAAAAAAAAACCTGAAGATAAACAGAAGCCACAGGACCCAAGTATCAGATAACACTGAGTTTTGTTCTTCCAATTTGCCCAGCAGGAGTAGGTGGTTGAACAGATAACTCAATAAATTAAAGAGACTGAGTTCCTTCATGAAACCTAGGTAAAGCAGATGTATCCTAGCGAGTGAAATGAACTACAGAATACAAAAGGATTTCAGTCATAATTTGACACTACTCTTATTCTTTCTAGAGAGAAAGCTGCATAACACCTTCTTTTTTCCCTTCTTTTGCACATACACAAAACTTACCATGCTCTGTAATGCAGAGGACTCCTCCTTCACAGATATTCATACAGCAATTTTTGTTATGCTGAACTACCCATAGAGCAATCCACAGTTTAATCCTCCCTTAGTTCTTCCTTTGCCGAACACATCATCACATAAAGTATCTGTTTGTTCAAGTAGTATCCACACAATGCTGCAAGAATCCACTTCAAACATCTTTCAGACTAAGCAGGTAAGAACTGAAGGTGTAAGAAAGATATTTGACCCTCTTTGAACTATTTCTCACTTGTTCCATAAAGCTTCATTTATATTACTGAAGTTAAGACAGTATGCTTCCTTGATATAGTATCATCTAAAATAAAGATCCTCCAACTCTGGAATTTCCTCCTGTTCCCTGGGCTTTCAGCCCATGGATGCTTGCTGGTAGACTACCGTGTAGACTTACCCACATATTGAAACTATAAATTTAAACATGGAATAATCAAGAAAAATAGGGCTATATTTAATAGGGCAAGGAGAGTTAATTTGATGTTACCACTGTCTTGGTAACAGTGAATTATGCCAATGATGGACTAAAGAACATTACATTTCTGCAGGTTTTGGATTATAAATAAAAACACACCACCACTAACACAGAAAACTTTTGTATATGCTGTCATAATACATTTTACATTAAACAAAAAAGAAAAATATTAAAAATGCTTTATTACCTTTGCTGCAGCTATAGTGTGCTCAGGTTTAATTATTTTACTTTTGTTCTCAAAAGCGTTTGTCCTGGCTTCTTCTGCTAGCCGATGGAGAAACAGTAAGAAATTCAAATGTACCTTTAAAAGAGGGAAATAAAAAAAAAAAAAAAAATCAAGAAGGATTCAAACTGTTTAAGCACATTTTGGTTTTTTAGAGGTTCATTGTTTGAGACAGAAGATTCGCATATTAGACTGCTTCCAAATTCCTGAAAGGTATTCTCAGGAAAACGAAGTACCACTCAGTTCAAGTCTTAATAAATTCCCAAGACATTCCTTACTGCAAGACTCTTGTAAATATAGTTTAAATTCAGCATACTTAAATTGTAAAAGTGCTCTAGAAATGATCATACACATAACAACTGATCTAACAGAAATCAAATCTGATTTTTATTAGCAGTTTTTTATAATAAAACGTTAACATAAATATCAAGAGAATAAGAAGGAGCCTTTTTGCTTACTAGTAAATATAGTCAGCTTTCAGTGGCTACAACGGCCAGACTTTTGATGAACAGCAAATTCATCCCTGCCTTATCACCAAATGGACCACAGACAAGTTCAAGGACTTCTGCCCCTTTCCAGTGCAAAGGAGCATTGACATTAATTTCTCCAGAACAAGAAATTTTCCGCTGTCAGGAGGTTCCATCCATTTTTTCCCAGCTCATCCCCTACTTAACCTTTTTACATGAAAAGAACTGGCAGGGCAGTATTCCGTTCAATACAAAATGCTCCTCTGCTAGTACAGAAGCAGCAAAAATTTCAGCAGGCAAGGAACTGCTCCAACTTGGACTAAAAACTGCCAGCCAAAAGAACCCCTGTGTAATAAGGGACCTATAATACAAACCTCTAGCATTATACAGACATTATGTGAACTATTTTAACAGTCCAACCTGAAAATTGGTAATTGTATCTTTTGTAAATTAAACTTTCAAAATATATTAACCTTGCTATGTAAAGTGTACAAAACCACATTTTCAATCAAGAGCTCAGAAAAATATTACTAAAATACATGAAAATTTTATTTATATGAATTAGGTGATACACTTATTCTGCCACACCTGATCTGCAAAGCTAGAAGTATATAACAAGGAAAGTTACAAGTTAGAGTTTATAGGAAATACTTTGGCAGTGGCTTTAGAGCACAAAGAATCTGTTAGAGGACAGGCATTTCAGCGTTCATATGACAAGCAATTTAGGGGTTTTTTTTAATCTCCTGAACTAAAAGAAGCCAGCGTGCAATAGATAAATGTACATAATATTTGGCATTGTTTGGAAGCATCTACTACACAAAAAGCAGATGTTCTTGCAGATTTATTTAGCAAAATATTAAAGCCGTTTTTAAACTAGTCTTGAGTTACTCACACAGAAATAATCTCCAACAGAATCAAGCAGTGGCACTAAAATAGTGTTCAACATTAGAACTCTCATTACCAGACTTATCAACATGGAGGTTAGATTTCTGGAAACAAGCTGGGGGAGAAGAGGGAGGCAGAAAAAAATCTTCCTCCTGCTGAGATACCTAAAGGCAAAAGTGTTAATTTTAAAACTGCCTTTAAAAACTGCACCTTCTCTCAGAATCACTGTACCTTTATTTTCCTATTTTCAAAGTGAATTGCTGCATGTGGAGAAGCTTCCCCTGAACTCCTATAGATTTAAACATAGTCACATAACTAAAATCAGAACATTCCACAATAAAGCACTCATGTTAATAAATATTCCAGATTATTCAAGGCAACTGAAAAAGGCTAATGAAAGGCAGAATGACTGAATACCATGAATGGGACAGTTACTGACAAGTACCTAAGTGATACCACATTTGTTTAAAGGCATTGCTTTACTACGTATTAGATTATTGTCCCGCTGCATAAAATTTAAAAAGTTTTGAACTGCTCGTGAAAACCACCTTACACAACAGAATGCTTATTTCCCATAAAAGAAAGGTTGTAAAGTTTTAAGAAGGTATGTAAAAACTCAGAACACTGCTTGCAGAGCAACTTCCACACACCTGTTCAGCAGAACTAATGAACAGTAGAAACAAGCCCCATAATATTGTTTTGCTGCCATAACTTCAGAACAATTCTTTAGACTGATATTTTGCCTTCACTGTACACTTATTCATCATACCTATGCCGATAATGAAGAAAAAAGGGGTCATTCAATGCAATACTTCAATGCAAAGCTTTTTCTGCAATATAAATACAAACCTGCCCTTCTAGCATAAAACAAGCTGCTGACTTCCTGCTTTTCTTCTATAATTTCAAGCTAGAACAAGTTTGCAGCTTTTTCTTCTCAGACCATTGGGGGGGAATATCTGAATTTCAGTACTAAAATCTTTCCCTCTTATTTTCAAAAAGATAAATAATTGAGTTCTAAGAGTATTGGAAAAACCTTAAACAGTATTCCTACCTCTTCACTCAAAGATATTATCACACTCCTTCAAAAAAACAGCTTCTTGAGAAAGTTTGATGAAATTTGTTAGCTACACTGTGCACAGAGAAAGACGTTAACACTTAGGAAATAGTTTCTGACAAAGCTTCAAATTTCAAAGAGAGACTTGATCAAAAGAATCTGAAAAGTGAAGAAACTCCATTCAGGTATTTAACAAAATTGTTTGAATTCTTATGTCTTTCAAACTTGTTAGTAACAATCATGTAAGAAGATATTGGTTTATTGAGGAAAAATAATCCCTGAAGGTCAGGAAAAGGAACACAATCTGATTATGTCATAAGCCAAGCAGGCAGACCTCCTCACTGGCTAAGTACCACAGTAGACTCAAACATAAAGCATGGATCATTCAGGAAGATAGCCCAGAAACTTAATTAGCCAATTCTCGTATTTCCCTGCAGAAGACACAAGCACTCTGCTTAAAATGTATATGGTTTTGTCTTGTTAAGACAGGTACTATATAAATTTCTGAAGTATGCAACCTAATCACTCTTACAAGGTTTGTAGGGAATAAGACACACTAAAAAACACTCTCAAAACTTGTTTGTTGTCCAACTACATGACTAAACTCCTCCCTCCTTTTTTTTTTTTAAATAAAGCAAAACTCCAGCTGTGTTGATTATTTATTCATAGAAATAGCGAGCTAAAGAGCTGTTAGCCATGTGCCTAGCTGAACATCATCATGGACGATCACCACCCCTGTTCAAAGATAAAATAAAAAAGCCAAAGCTCCTAACATTAAAGGCCATTTAATTTGACATCACCAGAAGAGATAATCTAAGCTTCCACCACATTATTAAAATTCATTCTCATCTCATCCTTTGCGTTGGAATGAGTATTTGCATAGCCATATTTTAAGCTAGATCAGACTGTTGCTGTTTTATAGTTTGAGTGAATTCAATTCACTGATTGTCTTTGTAGCCCGCGGAACACTAGTGCCAGGACGAGGAGAGATGGGAACCAATGGCCAACATGTGGAGGGATGTCCCACTTACCCTTTTTCAGACAGCTACACTACCTTGAAGCAAAATTAACATGACCATGGAAACACAGACCAACTGTTACTAACGACTACAAAAAATTTTATTAGTGATTGTGTGAGTTTGATTAGTTGACTACCGCATTCCACTGAGTAAGCTTTGACTGGGTCTGAGCATGAATAGCAAGGGAGCAGGTCCTTAGTCCATAAAAGACTCCAAAGATAGCAAAAGCAGTAGGAAGAGATCATATTTTTATTAGACCAATTAGAAAAATATGTACTGTTTACATTCAAATGTAAATCCTCTCATGTAATTACCATATTCATTCATATTAATCTCTTTTTTTTAAAAAATTTTTTTGTATTTACATTTAGCTTCATATATCCAGATACCAACCTTCAAGATGCTATAAGACACAACTTTTATACACATATGAAACATGGACTTACAATTCAAGTCAGGGACCATACTAGTATACAATATCCATTAATGCTCTGAGAATCACACACATTTGAAAACAAGAGGGCATGACAGTTAAGCCCATTAAGTCACTTCAAAGAATATTTTTTTATGCACAGATATTTTTTTTCGGTACGGCAGCTACCACAAGCTCTCTTGAGGTCAGGTTTCCTTGCTGTAGACAAGTAATTTCTTGGTGGGACAAACACTTCCTGTGCCACAAATCCCTTATTGAAGGTCAGAAGGAATCCAGCTTTGTTGGCCTCAGTTTTCTGAAACTTGGTCAATATGGCTGTTATCCCTACACCTTTATGGCAGGTGTTTTTAAACCATGAACAGGATCCCAACACCTTATTCTCCTCATTAGATTACTAACAAGACTCGTCATTCCTTAGTTTTGGACAGAGATTACTTAGATGGCCTTCTACAAAAATATGATCATTCAAGATGCCTTAACAGCTTAGCAACTCATTAATCACAATTCAGTTGATTGATATCTGTATACCCAAATTGATCTACACAAACACGTTACAGCCACATAATCCAAATTCCTATTTCTCAGTCCACCTATACCAAACTCTTTGAACAGCAGTGTGTACATGTAGTGACACAACATTTATGCGTCAGCCTGTCCCTGAATCCCCAAACTCACTGTCAAAAACCTACAATACAGTAGCCACCAGCAAAGCAGAAAGCTGCAATCGCTACTTATTAGTATTTTATTAGACTAACCAATGGTCTGCCTCCACACAAACTTTGCTTCCCCTCTGCCTGTAGGTCACTGCAGAAACACCATTAGTAGTAGCTTGACATCCCATTACACCCAGCAAATCCAAAGTGCTCCAGTGCGCGCAATCCATCGGTCCACGCCTTTCAAGTGAGAAAACATTTAGAGACTAAATGTCCCTCCCCCTGCCCCTAGGCAACCAGAACAGCTGCAGCTGCCCGCCATGGCCACAAGTCCAACTGCTCCCGGCCCTGCGCTACGACCCGAGGCTCCCCGGGGGAGTCTACTCATGGAGCTGGAGGATTCATCCCTCGAGCTCACCACGCTGC
>NW_009216672.1:0-27848 GCF_000690835.1 Fulmarus glacialis | reverse complement strand
CCCCCCCCCGAGGGTGCCAGCATAGGGAAGGGGGTAGCCCCTGGTGTGGGCTTAAAAATGCACTGGCTGTAATTCTTTTCCCAACGGAGGCCTTTAGTTGAGCACAGAGACATTATGTCTGCTGTCCCAGATGACTTGACACAGCCCAGCTTCTCCTGGGGCTTCTGTGAGCATGTTGTGTTGCTGTTTCTTCATCCTGTTTGAGGCAAAACACCGGCGTGATGTCCCTGTGAAGCCGTGGATAGGTAGTGTACCCCAGAACGGGGGAAGGAATTCCAACGCTCTGCGTGCTTTGTGGAGTGAGCCATGTTTTGATAGGGTTGAGCCATTTTAGTGCTGTCTCACACTACATACATGAATGATAGAGAATAAAAACAAAACAAAGCAAGATATGTTAAAGGAATCCTTTAATGCAAGGAACAGTTCTTTACCATGAGAAGAAAACATGTCCAAAGGTACTGTAAAATGAGTTCAGACCATGAATTCTTCTACTAAATGAGTAAAGTTTGGCAGTAAACTAAAACCACTTTCTTCTCAGACCTCAAGTACTTACCAGTCAAGCACCTGAGTGTCTCCTCTGTTTTTACTCTATGTTGATGCTCAAATGTGAGATTCTTTTTCTCTTGAGAATACCACAGAAACAACGCTGCTTCTGTATATGAATTACTTTGTATGAGAACTTCAGTTTTCAAATGTATGCAGCAGATTCTTCTATTTTAAGAGGAATACAATTCCTGAGCAGTGCAAGGTGACTCGTCTGCAATGCCCCACTTCGTTCACAGGAAATTCTTTTTAAAGAATTGAGCTTTTTAAACATTCAGAAAAAATGTCTGCGTATCCAGGAATTTCCAGAATAAACTATCTGTTATTTCCAAAAATACTTGCAGACTCTTGTCCCCATTGAGCCCACCCAAATAAATCGATCAGAAGTGTGTAGACTAAAGGTGCAACAAAGGATGTAGAAAAATGTATAAATAAAGGAAATTCCTCTGATTCTGTGTATTCATGTTTTACAGGCTCCTTATCTGGTTGCTTTCAAACTTTTTCCAAAATTTTGTGGTTTGGCAGAAGTTTGTAAGGGAGAAGCTAAGGAGATTAAATGTAGTCCTTCAATTTATAGCTAATTACATCCTTACTCAATAATTCTTTCTGATAGAACTGTTAATATTCTTTGCTTTAATTAGCATATAAATTTTAGAGTTAAACCATAGTTTTAAAAGGTGGTTACCTCTTTAATAGTAATCTTTGTGATCATGTAAATTGAAATAATGTAAAAATTTGAGCTTCATCTCATTAGAAACAATAAACATGTTTGAGTTGCACTTTTACATTGTTTTTTTTAATAGCTTTTCATTATGAAAAGGCAATGAAATATTTGTGTAACAGTGCAAAAAGAGGAGAATGTTTCATATCTGAGTGAAACTGCTTTATAGGACATATGAAATTAAATATTATTTCATCTCATCTTAGCTTTTGGTAAATGTTTCTCTTACAGAGTATGAAATTTGATGCTTTGTGTTGCTTTGAGGAGATACTTTACCATTAAAAATGCTGCTTCATGTCTGAATAGTTTAGGTGATAGCCTCATCTTGGAAGCACATACGCTTGTTTTTAAGTATATGTGTAAGTACTGGTAGGATTGGATTTATAACCAGATGAGAGAGGTATAATGAACAGACTTTGAGCAGTTTGATGTGTGTTTTGATTGGAAAATGGTTATAGTCATTTATATTTTATGACATTTACCCTGCATTGCAATTCAGTCTCAGTTTCAGCTTTTTAGTTAATTCTAGGTGTAGAGGTTAGAGAGAGTGAGTGGGGGAAAGACTAAAATCAGGAATGAAAACAGAGAATTTTTTAGTAGTTTTTATTAGACCGCAGCACCGCAATATTTGTACAAATTCTTGAAGTGATTTGAAAGGAACAGGAAAATTGCAGGGCTGTTACCCAGAGTGACAGTACTGGTGAGGCTGGTAGAGAAAGGAAAAAGTGTTTGGTTTTTGACAAGAAGGTGGGAATTTCAAGCAAAAATGTCAAGAGGAATCGAGACTCCTGCATAGAAAAGCGAGGTCGACAGAGTGCGTGCAGTTAAGAAGTTGGTAGGGCACAGAGCAGCTTGGGGCGCATGGGTATCTCTGGAGAGGTGAAGCCTGCTCGTGACCGTCTGAATGCTGAGGGGTCTGAGGTTGATGGAGCAATGCAAGTGTGTTCTGTGTGTCTGCATCTGTTATGTGCAGCTGGCTTGGGGAACTCATTCTTTCCCCTGTATAGTAAGAGCTTAACACATGCAAATTTGCGATTTTGCAGAAGACAAGGAAATCCATCATTGTACAATTAACAAGATAAAATAATGTGATAAGCTGACTCGGTAAAGACAAAGCACCCTAATTAAGAACTGAATTCCAGCTAGCAGGTAGTAGGGTTTTTCATAACGTTGATGGCTTTTACAAATTAGATGCTCTACTTTAAATATAAGTCAAACCATTTAAATTTTTTTTTTTTTTTTAACTTGAGGTCATATTTGGAAATTCACGTTCTTCCAGTGTGTTTCGGCAATCAGTTTCCATGATAACTGAGATTTACGGTTTGAGCTATCAGTACTGTTTCTCTTTTTGCAATATGAGAGAACAAGGGAAATGTCATGGTTCCTCTATCCCTGATTTTATATCTCCAGATTCTGCCTCTGTCTGTGCCCTTTGCTAGGCAGAGCTTTCTTACGGCATCTTAAAAAGGGGTCAGTAGGACTGACCTCCTTAGCTTCGCTTGAGTAATTAAGCTGCTGCATTCTGTTCATTGATGTTGGCATTGTATTCGATAGCCATTACAGAGGGTTGTGCAGTCTTGAATATTTGAAGAGGCGCCTTGAAAATGGAATTCAGATCCTTCAAAAGGAAAGTTCAAAGTGGCTATACCTGTGTCGTGTCTCCTGCACCCTGTGCCTCTGTGCTCCTGTTCTCCCAGTCTTAGCATTTTCTTTTTTTGTTAGTAAGGAGGAAGCTGTCTCATTCTGCAGGGAAATAGCTGCATTATCCAGTGCACTCGAACCTTTCTCCCTCTCCCCAGATTTCTTCCTCTTATAGTAAGTAGAGGAATAAAATGTTAATTGGAAGTTCTCAATGTGACTTACTTCTTTTTCTAGATTCTGGAAGTTACAGTCAGTCTGGGGGCCAGCAGAGGTATGTGTGGGTTTTTTTGCTGTTAGCAATTAAATCTGCAAAATAAAAGGCCATTTAGGATTCCCAGCATGATGTTTGAATCTTTGGGCATGATACAGTGTTGATACGTTTTTGGAGTTACAGGTGCAGAAAGCTTGCTGCCCTGGGCCTTTATTGAGAAGTCTTACAAAACAGGAAAAAAATTACATTCCTGAAGGGAAGACAGTAAGCAGGTTTAAATTGGAATGACAGCTTTTGATAGTAAGAACTTTTGAAATGTCATGAATATAGAGAAGTGTTTTTCATATGACTGCCTTAAGCTGTTCACTAAGATTTTAGTCAAAGGTTACACAAGTGTAAAGATGATGGGCCATATAGATGTAAAATTTGATTTTTCCGTTTTATTTTCCCATTGGAGGGAAATTTTTGTTAAAACCCTCTGATAACTGTTCGTAATTGTGAAATTTAAAAAACAGTTCATAAAATAGCTGTGAGTTTGCGGGGCGGGGGGGTGGTGGGTGGGTGTATTTTAATCAGTGAAACAAAAGTGTTTTTATGGAAGTATGAAAATCAGGGCTAATGCTGACTGTGCTAATGAAAGTCACAAGGTTCTATGCATATAGCACTGTGTGAGTTTGAGTTTATATCTGAGTATGATATGAGTTTCAGCACATGGTTCTTCTGTCAGTTCACGAAGTCTTAAAGTGGCAGAATAATGAGTAAGTATAATCTAAAGCTAGTGCTGTTTTTGATGATAATGTTATTGTTGAATAGTCCAACAAATACCCAATTGACAGTAATTGATTAAAATTAACTTTGTAAGAATATACTGAAAAACTTAAAATGCCTTGGTTTCATACGGTAAAGTTTTCTGTGGTTCTGAAGAATCTGTCAAATTACAGTAAGCCCAGCTTTCATGTACTTTAAATTTACACTTGCAACAGAGCAGAAATTAAAATAAGCTCTTCTGGCTTCTGACAGTCAACTATGATAATCATTAGTTTATTGATGCAGTTCTAATATGCCTACAACTGCAGTACTTGTATTAAACAGCTATTTTGGAATGAAAAGAAACTTAAAATAACACCAAAAATACCTTTACTTTCCAACTCATGTGGAGGGCGCTGTAAGCATTTACTAAATGCATTTTTCTCTTACAGCTATTCGTCCTATGGCAGTCAGAGCAGTCAAAATTATGGACAAACCCAGGTGAGTTGAAAGCAACATTGTGCCTTTCAAAGCAGATGTTCCTTGAGTAAAAATAATTATTCCTGGGTGACCATATCTGGGCCAGGAAGAAGTCCATTCTCAGCCGTGCTTGATGTTTGCAGTCCTGTCTAGCGAAGGAAAACTGTAATTACCTGCTGTGGAAGTTACACTTATTTGAGTATGTTCTTTAAATTACAGGGATATTCTGGTTATGGGCAGAGTGGAGACAATTCATCCTATGGACAGAACTATGGAAGCTATCATGGGAACTATGGACAAAATCAAACAGGTTTGGCTAGCTTGTTACATTCATTGGCAGTAATTAAAAGGTGAATATTTACTAAAAATTTTCTTCCTCAATTTCCAGGTTATGGACAAGATTCCCAAGGATACGATGATGAATCCAGTTATGAAAATCAGAATCAGAGCTCATATAACCAGCAGTCTTATGGCAATCAGGGGCAGCAGAAAGGGTCGTCTAGAGGGTAAGGAAGCTGAGATTAACAGTATCTATTTAAAGTACTGTCTAGTAGTTGTACATTCTTAGCTAGAGCTATAATAAATTTCCTGCTATCCTTGCTAAAAAAAGGACAAACATCTGAAAATCGACATTCTTAAGACATTTTTAATGCCTGAAAGAACAGGAGGTAAGGGAAGAATATTTCTTCATGTAAGAAGGATGGATGCAGTTGTTTTGAAGCCAAGCTGTATGGGGAGATACGCTTTAGAAAGTCTTTGGATAGCCACTACAATGAAGAATGGACTTGGTAGAGAGTATTTTGATTAAGAAAAAGATAGATCGACTACCTCTCCAGTCACATTCTTTTGTATAAACTTAAAGTACTCTTTATTAACTTCAAATAAACTGTTAGCAAATAAATTCTTAGCTGTTCTTAGATTTGTAGACTTCTTACCTGACATAGAATGCCTTTTTGTGGTAAAAGAGGAGGAAAGGATTCAGAAATATCATTTAAGAAATATCTTTTCTCTTTCCAACTAAGTAGGATTCTCAAAACATCAGGGTTTTATTTCCTTATCAATAACTTAAATGTGCGTATGCAGACTCCACTCTGATTCAGTACTTTAAGCTATTACAAATGTATTTTACTTGTTAAGTGATGTTGTACTTGAATCGGTTTCAGGAGGATTAATGATACAACTTTTAAAGCATGTTGGAAAATACAACCCAACTTCCCGTAACGACCTATAAGGCCACTTCATTATCTAATTGACAAGCTTCATGCATACACCCCAAGGTTACTGCTTGCATTAGATCTTTATTGAGGATCATGTGACCTCTTGAAAATACACTGTCATGTACTAAACTTCATTCTTGTGTCCAAGGTCCAAATATTTTTTTGTATTTTTTTTGCAAGCTGATAAAACAATCTGGACTTCGGCAAACCTGTACTTGGTTTCTGGTTTTGGAGTTATTATTACAAAACATCTTAATATAAACAAGCAAGGTCTTAATCTGTCAGCACTAGGTGCTGTCACTCAGAGTGTCTTTTTCGCATCCCTAAAGAAGGCAGGAACATGGTTAAGTTTTGTTTTGCTTTGCTTTGTTTTCTGAGCGTTTATTAGAGCTGTACAAAGGTACAGGACTAGGCAATAATGTGGTTTTTAACTCTGTGGACATCTAGTGGGGAAAAAATGCAGTAGGGCATAGATTCTCCAACAAGTTGGCTTTGACCAAGAAAATAAAAAAAATACATTGGAGGAAAGCTTTTCAGTGTATGGTTGTAACAAGTAAGGAGAAACTGAGAAATTAAATTATAGCAACTTTGAAGAGGATGGCCACAAAATTGTAGCTCTCACATCCGAAGGGAGGGAAGGAAGGAAAACCAGCAAGTGGTGGATGCTCTCAACGATGATTCCTTCGTTGGTGATGGTGCAAAGGCTAAAGTGGAGCTGACTTTTTTGAAGTGAAGATATTAACAAAAATCTTCGCAATATCTTTGCCACTGGGATTAGTTATGTTAAAGCTAAGATCTAGGCTAGAACTGGGAGAGAGCAGATTAGGCGGTGTTTACACAGATGGGATATTTTGAGATTGGTTGGACCCAATGGACTTCATCTTAGAGTGCTTTGAAAAGCTGGTGGAAACTTTCTGTAGGCTCTTAGGGGGTTTTTTTGTTTATTTTTCTGAGGCATTTTGGCTACCAAGTAAGATTGCCAAAGACTGGAGAGTGGCAAATGTAGTGCCTCATCTTTTGAAAAAGGGGTGGAAGCAGAGAGAAGGAAGAGAACAAAGGGTGGCAGAGGTCAGTGATTAATTTCAATTACTGACAAAATAATACAGTTAAGGCGCAACTAAGTACCCAGGGGGAAAACAAAGGTATGAGTAACAGCCAGCATTTCCTGGATGCAATTTATTTCTCATAAATCTATATAATGTCTTGCTCTGAAAGGGTAACCCAACTGGAACGATTCTCTCATATGTCTAGATTTTCAAAATACTTTTGTTTCTACCTTGGACACTGAAGTAGCCTGGGGAAGTATGGTGTAGGTGAGGTTTCCTTGTCGTTGCTATAAAGTTGTTATTAGTCAGAGAAGAGTTACGACTGCCTCTTAGAATGTATAGCCACATTGTGTTGGAGTATCCTAGATGTGATATTGGTCAATGTTTCTGATGAAAGCTGGTGGGGTAATATACATAGATGGCACTAAAGTGGGAAGAACTGCAAGTATGTTAGAGGACATCACAAGAGTTAGAAAAGTTCTTGGCAAAATGGTAGAACACCCAGAAAAAGATAGATTGCAATTGAGGGAAAGCAAAATTTTGGGATTTTTTTTTTTTTTTTTGTAGGCGAAAGTATCAGCTGCACAATACAACATGAGCAGTGGGTGTCTTCCCTGCAGTTCTGTAGGGAAGGATTTGGCATTTAGCAGGTCATGGGCTATCCGTCAGCCACTGTCATGCTACTGGGGAGAGGGGAGAAAGCAAGCATTGTACTGGGGTATGTAAAGGGAGTGGTGCTGTTAAGTTACATTTACAGTAGAAATTGAGGATGTCTTGAAAGTGATGGTAACATGACGTTTTCTGCCTTGCTTTTATTGGAAGTCAGATATGTCCCAAAGAATATTTTCATATCCGTATGCCAGTAATTACTGGGAGGTAACTGTGACTAGGAAATTTTAGCAATGTCATGAATTTTCAGCCATTATTTTGCTCTCTATTCTGTGAACATTTAGCTATTAATACAAATTCTGTTTATTTTAAGTGGACGAGGCTCTTATGAACAAAAGTCAAACTATGGTCAGCACCAAAGCTCTTATGACCAGCAGTCAAGCTATGGACAAAACCAAGACTCTTATGACCAGCAGTCAAGCTCATATGACCAGCAGTCGGGCTATGGCCACCAGGGCTCATATGATCAGCAGTCGGGCTATGGCCACCAGAGCTCATATGACCAAAAGTCAGGCTATAACCAGCACCAAAGCTCATATGGCCATTCTCAGCAATCCTACCAGTCTCAGAAGGGAAGCTATAGCCACAACAGCCAAGGTAAAATTCACAGGTTGAATTCAATATTGGCTAATAAAATTGAGCAGAAACACTGTGAAATAGTTGGATTTCCTTCCACAGACAGTTGATCTGATGAATAGTTAAAGCTCTTTTTCCATGTTGATATTCTTGGGGAATGTTTTATTTGTTAAGACTTTCAAAATCTTACGCAGAGGTGAAAAACTGTTGGGGCCTCAGAAGTGTTGCATTTGCATTTGTTGGAGGCAGCCTTGCAGAGTCCATGTCCCTGAGTTCTGCGAATTCTGAATGGAATTTTCTTCCTAAGCTATTTTGAACCTTCTTCCTGCAGGAGGGTGACATGTCTTGAGCAGTCATGAAGAGCTTTTGCACTTCACATTCCAGCTTTACGCTGTGTAGGTGAATTCTGAGATAGAAGGAAATGAGAAGTTTAAGGTCAACCCTTTTTTTTGCAGTGACTTCACACAAGCGGCACAACCCACACTCTTTATCCTTGTTCTGTCTTCAGTGATGTCTTTTGCAAACTGGGAAGGCTATATGGAAGTAGAATGAAAAGTGTATTTTAGACAATATGTGTTTAATGTTTGGAAAATGGAAAGTAATTAAGGTACAGAGTGTTTACATTCTGAGATACCTTGTGGCCCTGGAAGCCAAGGGAGATAACTGGAACAAAATCAAACTTTCCTCCATTACTTTGTGGCGTAGATAATGTAAGAGAGATTTAGGAGTTGATGCTTTCTAGATTTAAATGGCAGCTTTGCGGGGGGCGCGAGGGGAAACGTAGGGTGGGAATTTTCACTGCACTGCAGTTTGCCCTGCAACTTACTCATGTTTTGTTTTGTTTTACTCATTCCTCCAGATGATCGTCGTGAAAAGAGTAGGTATGGAGAAGATAATAGAGGATATGGCGGGTCACAGGGAGGAGGTAGAGGGGGATATGACATGGATGGAAGAGGTCATATGTCTGGATATAGGTAAGTGATCTCATTCCAGTGCCTGCAGTTCCTTACCCTTGTTTCTTATTATTTAGCTGTTTTTAATTTTTGTTTACTGTATGTCTATTCCTAATCTGGTTCAGATTTAGATTTCCAAAAATGGAAGGTTTCTAAAATTAAACCTTTCTGCACTGCACAGAAATGCATTTTGCCTAGGAAAAGCTTTAGGTTCAGATAGATTGAGACCAAGCATTTGAGTGTTACGACACATAGCTGCATTTTATTTACATGACTTGCAATACAAAAACTGCCTGAGCCCATCCCTTGAAATAAGATAGTTTAAAATCTCTAAAAATTTGTTTTCGATGACAGGAAAACCAACAGCCAGGGATTGAGAGAGTTTTATAAAATTCATAGCTAAGGTAGCTAACATTTTAGCAGGGAAGTATCTTGACTTTACAATGACAAATCATTACACTAAGGTTGGCTAATTATCTTTCTGCTTCCTAAATAATTTAGGAATAATAACATTACTTGTTCTTTACTGTTTTTTGCAGTTTTAAACTTCAATTAAAATACAGTTTTTATTATTGGTTTAGCTGTCAATCTAAACACGTTTATTTTAGGTAGATTTTAAATACTAACAATACTGTTACCGCTTCTGCCATTGCCTTGGGCCCTGTTCCTGTCAAGAAAATTTATGCACATATTTAATTTTGCGCTTGCAGATGATTTCATGCATAGGTATGAGAGATTGGAACCTTTGCTTTAAATCCTATTGAGTTAGGCCAGATGACATCATTATTTCTTAATAAACTACCACAATTGGCTACCCTTTATGTACCTCTCTGAAATGGTTGGGGGTGTAGAGTGCTCATGGATGCAAATTAGGAACGTTGAAGCTTCCAGTGAGCTTTGAAGTGTTGCTTCTCAGCACCACTTATCCTTTAATAGGTTGCACAGTTCTGGGTTATTGCTAGAACTCTAGATGAAGAACTCTGATTATACAATGCTGTTTATTTGAACTGATCTAATTTAAAGAAAATAATCCAACAGTGTGTTAAGACTTGGTTGCTTTTTAAATTATTTATTTTTAAACCATATGTAAAATTTGTCTGCTCCTAAGGTGGTCCCAAATTGTACTTCATGGCTTGCTGTTTTGATGACGTAGGTGGACCCTATCTCTCCTAATTAGGTGTGGTAGCACAGTTACAAAAGCACATGAAAAGTTATTTTATGTTATATTTTGCTGGGGTTTTATATAGTATAAACTTAACTAGCAAAGTAATTTCTAAGTTCATTTTCCGTTAAAACTGAACAATTTTTTAAATTAGCTTTTCTGTATGAATGAGGGTTTTCCATATTCCTATGATAAAATCTGGGTTTTTAAAAAAATTGGTTTTAGCTGAGCCCTTTCCAATAAGAGGAATGAATGTGAGCTTCAAAAAACACACTTCTAGTAGATTTTATCACTTTGAAACAAACTTCTGTCTTTGCAAGATAAAGTAAGATAAATTAATGTCTGTGAAAATAAAGCCTCTTACCATATTTTTCCAAAATGTAAGGAAAATTTTGTTCACACATCCATGTAGATAGTAGCACGTCGGTGGACTTGAAAGCCAAACAAAGGAAAAAAGTGGAGGTGAATGGAGAAGTGGGGGAAAATACAGCAAAGTGGGAAGGCATTTATTAGGAAATCTGTCCACTTCTGTTAAGCGATGCAGTCTTTAATGCTGTTTGCAGTGAAATTTTTCTGAAACTACAATGTCATATATGTTTATTCAGTCTTTCTGCATAATTATGATGGAGGATTCTGCTTCTGACATATATATTTTATCAAAGTCATGCTTCTTAGAAAAGTGTAAAAGCTTAAATTAAATGACAAAATGTATGATCACGGGGAGAATAACATCTAGTAAGGTAAGAAATCATGTTTAGCCCTGTGAAAATGGGAGTTTTCAGGGTAGGTTTTGGTTTTGTTTCCTTGGGTTTCTCCTCCCCCCCGCCCTCCCCCCCCAAAAGCAACTTGTGTAGGAATGTCAAGTCTATCTCCAGTTTTCATTTTCAGTTTTTTACTTCGATCATTTTAATGCTTAACATTAAATTGTGGAAGTTCCATAGCCATCAGGAAATAATCTGTCTAAAAATCTTGTCTACGCAGGTATTTGTACTGTTCGAATAATGTAGGCTTTGATTTTTATAGTGGTTAGAAAATAATGTGTAAATGAGTTCTATCAACACAAAAAAAATTGTTCTGTGACGTTACAAAAAATTAATAGCTAACGAGACCATAGCGAATGAATCTCTGCTCTGTTATCTAGTAATAAAAATTGTCTTGGCTGGCATTTAAATGCAGGGAGAACTTGTTGCAGCCTGTTCTTCGTCAGTAAGAGCTTTACCCAGTCATTGGTGTTCTTATGGCTGTATTGCCTCATCTGCTCTACAGTGCTGAGCCATCAATGCCGACTTGCTGCTGTCCTGTACTTGTGACATGGTGACTTTGGCTGCAACAGCAGTTCTCCCGCAAGATTCCTGCAAGTTGCATTGGCCTGTATAAACTTACCCTGCATGTGAGACCTCTCAGAGCATTCTGCAAGTGCAAAAAATTAGTCTGGAATACTTGGGGCAAAGTCAAATTAGCATTTTTAAATTTTGAGAGCTTTTGTTTCTTTGAATAATCTTTCTAAAAGTACTGCAAAACATAGTTGGTAATGTTAAGGTATGAATTGTTATTCTGAAAACTAGAATGACTTGAATATGTACTGTAATGAATGCTTTCAGCACTCAATTTTTCTTTTGGGCCTGTGCAAGTCATTCAGCACTGAGAAGAAAGTATCTTCTGAGAAATGACTGTTCAGATTCCCTAGCTGATACTGTTATGATAGAGAACAATCATTTTCTTGTGTCAGATGTTCACTTTTTAATCTTAGTAACTTAGGGTTTCAAAATTTTTCTTCAGGTTTTTTTTAATGGTCTTGAATTGCATCTTTTGGGATTTTAGTAGAATTTTTCCACTCTTTCATTTTGAAGCTTGAAAAACTGATGATCTCACTAATTTATATTCTGGCTAGAAAGCAAAATCTTTTCTTTTTTAAAAACCCATAGTAGAAGAGTCTCATCTTTGAGCTCTTTTGGTTAGAAAGCAGGTACACCAGGTCTTGAGAATGCAGAGTTTTACTCTAAGTTATTCTTCCAAGTTTCCTTTTTGTTGGAGTCCTCATCCGAAAAATCAGTAATTGCTTATTGTGGTTGTGGGACCGAATTGTTTTGATTAAGCATGTAAGTGGGAAATACAGTAGCAATACAAAGTAGGTTTGTTCTCTTTCATCTTGGGAAAGCCCTTGAGGCAGTCGGGTAGCCATACCTGTGACACTGCCCTTTTAGAGTCTGGGGATTAAGTGGGAGAAGCTTTGCCTTTGAATCTGCTCGTGCAGTCTGTGTTGGTGGAACTATGTAGATGCAGTTTAGAAAAGGATTTACTATTGGGTTAGGATTTGTCATAGAAATCCTAACTTTGCTCAGCACAGATTTCCACCCCACCCCGCCTTGTGCAGATTTGATGTTGATGTACTATAAACAAAAGTTACCTATGCAGCTTAATTGCTCTATTAGCTATTATGAGTGGGAATTAGCTTATTGTGATATAAAGAAACTGCAACTTAGTGGAAATGTTTTTACAACAGTGCAGTTTGTGTTCAGAATAAATATTTTGACTTGTAATGTATATGCTTGAGCTTAGCCTTATATAGACTTTGGAAAAACATGAACAGAGGCAATAAATATAGGCAGGGGGAAAAAAGCTATCTGCCAGTGACTTTATTGGTGCACTAAGCATTCCTTTCTTGTTTTTAAAAATACATTCTTAAGTGTAACTCCCACATGCTTGGTGAGACATAGATGCGTGTTGGAGGCTGAAATTTGGTTCCTGAATTCTTAGTGCTACCTCTGCCAGTATCTGATCACTTTTTTTAAGTATATTTCTTGTATCTGTAATGTTCAGCTCTTCATGTAACTGTGCCTTTAATTGAAAGAGTTGTTCCCAGCTGCAGTAAGCAATGTTCAAACGAACTCCATTTATACTCAAGTAGGTGATGTTTAAATATATGACTGAGTGTAGGGAGAAAAGACCATCTGAAGACGTTTCTTTCATAGCAGTAAGTTTTTGTCACTATTAATGGTGCCATATACACATTCTGGCTGCTTGCAGTTCAGTCTCTTTTATTTTATTATCTTTGTTGGTGGCACTGCTGAATTTTAGCTACCTGTTCATGATTCTAACATAGGATGTTAAAACTCCAAACTGCACCTGGTCACCCATCTATTTGGTCTGTGTGCAAGGCAGGTAAAGTCATAGACTGAAACACTGCAATTATACTTCCCACATGTTCTATGACAATAGTGTGGGAACTAATTCAGTTGCTAAGATTGAGACTTACATTTCACGTCCCAGCAAGGGGTACATCTGAGACTGTGGCATCCACTGTGCAACCAGTTTCTGTGTTTGGCTTCACTTGCTGCAGCATATCCACATGCCTCCTGTAGCTTTTTGCCCAGCAGTCTCAGGAAGGTAACACACCGCAGCTTTATAAATCACATATGAAATGGGACTTAAAAAAGGAAGAAAGCATTAATCTATCATCAAAGCTATCTGTCACTGAATTGATGCAGGTTTTGGTTGGGTTGGTCATGTGAGACTAAGCAGAAGATAACATGCTGAAGCATTACTTGGGCAAAAACATATTTCTACAGACATTAATTAAAAAACTAATTAAAAATTGCAGATTGCGCTTGTTAGTGCAGGGTGCAGAATTACTGTATCGCAAAGTTAGAAATTAGGCATTTGACTATGACTTCCTTTACATTTTATACATCCAACTCTATCACTTCTCAGAATCATGGTGCACACATTTTACCCCAGCATCTTAGCAAAATCCTCACTTCCTGTAAGATCCTGGCTGTGTTGATCACAAACTTATTTTCTGTATGTTTTTAGATTGTTGGGTTTTTCTCATTTATGTCTCTGATGCTTTCAAATCAGAAAGCATACATTGCTGGATAATGCTGTCCTGATGAATTGGGACCATAATCTAGGGTTGGAAAACTTTGATAATATTTCCATGGTTGATGTATTCACTCTTCTTGTTTCTGAGTTAAAATCCTAGAAGAGCAGGATCCTGCTGGAAATTGTTGTGCCATAAGGAATTTTTTTTTTTTAGCTAAAGTGAATTGGAGGTGGCAGAAAGATATTTACAGTAAATTTTATGATCACCATTGTGTTTTTATCATCAGTCCTTGAAAATAGCCAGCCTTGAATAAAGACCAGTTCTGATGTTGCGTAGAAAATTCATTCATTTTACCTCCTTAATGAGCAGAATGAATGACTTATGAGTAAATGACACTGCAATTTAGCATTCAGATTTTTTCTGTGGAGAAGCAATTTAAAATCTGCAGCAAAAATTTATTGTAAGAAAAGTCCCAGTAAAAGTGGTAGTCTGTTGTGACAAACATCTAATACTCCTTACATGTACTGTCACAGAATGTCAGTCACCCTTCAAAGAACGTCTGTCTTAATCCAGTTTTGATAATATCTGTTGAGACCTTATTTCTTTTTTGTCCCTCGCTTTGGGCAGATTTTATCTCATAAATGTTAAGTAAGCAGTACCCTCCCATTCATGACTTTGCATTTGCTGTAACAGAAAACAGATATACAGAGTGCCAAAGAAGTTACTCCCTAATTCTATTTCATTGCCTTTTGCTGGGGTGCTTGTGTCCCATGTTTGGACTCTGATGGGTTGGCAGATATTTTGAATGAAAACCTGGACTGACTTCCAGTTGTAAGGCGCATTGGTGAAGGGGCTGCTTGTACTGACACAGTAGTTCCAGGGTCTGGAGATGGCCCTCTACATCAGGGTTTGAACTTACATTGGTTTTATCTTAGCTGCTGAGCGTGGAAGCTATCAGGATTAGGTGAACCTGCTAATTTTCAGGTGGCAGCTGTGCCCCCCATGGGAAGGAGGGCAAGCAGACAGTTGTACATGGCAGTACGAGACAGTCTTTCTGACACTTGGTTATTGACTTTCTAAAAAATCCAGTGGTTGTATTTTTCCTGAAGGCTTTGAATATTGATTATATTGTGTTCATAACATGGATGCAATTAAAAATGCTGTTGTGAAAAATCCTACTAGTACGAACATTTACATTGAAAAGAGTGAGGGTTTATTTTCATGCACATAATTGGAGGTGTAACATCCTGTTTAAAATCCCCTTCTAATCTTTGAAAATTGATGTGTGTAATCTCTTAACTTGGTCTACATTTTGTGCCACAGGTTTCAGAATGAATGAAATAAAACTTCACGGCCTCTGCTTTTGAAGCTCACATACACACACCTTCTCTGTAATGTCAAGTGCTAATAGTACAGCAGGTCCCCACAGACCCTTTCTCAGAGAATGGCTGATGCTGCTAATTTGTCCCCCGTATATAAATGCATAACAATGGAGGTTAATTAACTTTAGCTCTTCTTACTTCTAGGAAAGTACTAAAGTACTAATTATTCCAAAGTAGCAATTACATCTACAATTAAAGCCCATTAACCTTCATGAAAATAATGTTTCTGTTTTAAACCCCAGTTTTTAATAGCAGTCATTTTGGCTTATGGGATGGGAGAAAGTATTGAAACAACATGTGTATGGGTTAGTTTAAAATACTCTTTAGGGCTTCTCGTCTCCAGTGCAGCACCCTGTGCGATTATTCACTTTCATGTAATTTAATCTTTGAACATGAATGAGTAGTGAGGAGAACATAGAGGTGGTGCTTTAGCTGCTAGACAGTAACTCTCAACTTGTGATCAGTTGACTGTAGATCGAGCCTTGGGCTCAGCACATAGAGACTTAAGGAAGAAATCATTTCTTCAATTTTTCCTCTGCAGTGGTGGTGACCGTGGTGGCTTCAAAAATTATGGTGGTAAGTGCCGAGTATCAAAAAATGTTTCAGTGGAAATTCTTTATAAATCTAAAAGCCACCGATATCTTGCTACTATCTAGTAGAAGCATTATAGTGTTTTGGTGAGGCTGGTGTGTTCATGAGTTTTAATAGCCAAACTTTTAGCAATAAACTGGATTTCTACTTTGTCAAATTGCATGAAAGAATTTGTGGAGACAGTGACGTTCACCGGATTTTTTTTTTTTCTTTTCTTTTTTTAATTTTTGTTACAAATGCTTCTTAGAAAGGTTCAAGAGGAAAAAAAAAAAAAAAAAAAGGTAAACTGCTTGGTGATCTGACAACCAGCATTTGCAAGATAACACCAGCATGGCACCAGTGTGGCAACTGCCACATGCTGCAAGTTAAAGAACACGTTAACGTCCTACAGACACCTTCTGTTGAACGTTTTAATCTAAATATTCTCTAAATCTCTGGTTAATGTTTTAGATCTTAGATGCATTACATGCATACTTTAAATATTTTCTTGTCTCTAAAAAAGTCGCCTGAAAATGCTTTGCTAAAAATAGTCTTTTTCTTTTTTTTTTTCTTTTTTTTTTTTTTTAAACCCATTTCATAGGTCAAAGGGATTATGGACCGAGATCAGATGCTGGTAAGAAAACAAGCAGTGGGTGGGAGTGGATTGTAGCTCTTAGGTCATTGCTTTTAAAATGTATGTCTAGAAAGATGGATGTGGCTGCAGTTCCCATGGCTCAAAAGAAATTTAGCTAAAGCTTGTCTTCCTTGAAAGAAATTTATTTTATTAAAGTGCATGTGAATTTTTGGATGTCTTTTCATGCAACAAGTAAGAATTTGCTGATGAACTTTGAACCTGCTTGAGCCAAGCAGCTGCTTTCACTGCCATAACACTTCTGCTAAACTTGTGCTATTTAAAACATACGCTACTTTGATGGATTTGGATGTCCTAGCTGCATGGACAAGTTGAGTGTGTGGCAGACAGCTGGTCAGCTGTTGAATGCATTCAGTCTCTGATGTACTGCAGCATCTGAAGGTGCTGTGCCTGCTTTTTTTGAAGTTGATGATGTTAACTTCAGAATTATGCTCTCTGCTCACCTTTTATTTCACACAAGATTCTTTGGGATTTAAAGGTCTGCTACTGGGCAGTATAGACTGGAGCTTAAAATGTTGCTTCTGTTGCTACCACAAAGATGCATGGTAAATGTAGCTTATTTTTTAATAGATACAGAGTCTGACAACTCTGATAACAACACTATCTTCGTGCAAGGACTTGGAGAGGATGTTTCAACAGATCAAGTGGCAGACTATTTCAAACAAATTGGTATTATAAAGGTACGTGAAATGAGAAATCATTGGCAAGGAGGAAGAGAACTTGCAGAGCTACTGTATTGGAAATGTATCATTCAAGGCAGATGACTCTGACTCCCCAGCAGTTGTAGACAACATTTTTATCTGGGTTCCCAGATGACAGCTCATTTGTAAGCTGGCAGCACTAGCAGCTTTTTTCTAGTGACATTTAGATTGCTTCGTATCTCTTCTTTAGTCTTTATAACCCTTAACACTGACACTCTATCTGTTGTACCACCCTCACACTTCAGCAAGTATGCTGCTGTGTTCTATGGCTGTTTCTTCTGTTTCTGGAATTCTATACTAGGGCTTCCTGCACTTGACCTCAATTCTTGTAAAAACTGGGCCCATCATTACTTCACGGAGAACAGCCAGTCAGTATCCTTTGGTCGAAAGCATCTGTTTCTGCAGGCTAGCTCTAAGAGAATCTTCGTTCTAATGATACTTAGCTGTTACAGTTTATGCTATGAACTGGCTTTACCAGTATTTCTCCTATGCCAAGTGTACAACCTTTCTTTTCAGATGAACAAAAAGACTGGCAAACCTATGATAAATCTTTATACAGATAAGGATACTGGCAAACCAAAGGGAGAAGCAACAGTATCTTTTGATGACCCTCCTTCTGCTAAAGCAGCAATTGACTGGTTTGACGGTGGGTGAGAGTACTTACTCTTTTTGTAATTTATGAATCTAGCAAGCAGTGGAAGAAGCAAATCGATAACCTTATTGCAGACCCCATGCTACTTTTTGTTTGGCTTTTAGTTTGTCTTCCGCCCCCCCACAAAGACCTCTATTTCGTGGTATTTTGTGTGTGCTGCCTTTTTCTCTCATTCAGTGGAACAGCAGCTAGTGATTAAGACCAAAAATGTGTAATGAAACTGTAAGGGTTTGCTGCTGTACCTCAGTCATCCCTGCACAAAATATGAGAGATGGTATTCATGTCACTCGGGAGAGCGTAACTTCTTGTTCAGACCAATAGAGCTGTAACCTGTGTTAGTAGCTGGAGGGATTTCCTACAGCGTTCGTATTGATATTATAGTGCTGTGGTAGCATTTTTAGAGTTTGGCAATGGTTATGGCAATCTTGTGCCAAGTGCTTTGTATATACGCAGTGAAGAACAAGGGTTTTTTAAATTACGGGTTCAGTGGAGGAAGAGAGCAGATCCCAGAAATAAATGGATGTAAAACTCTTCAGCTTCGATGCAGGAAATATAGTGATACTCTTTTGTAGTAGTAAACTTTGGGGGGGGCTGGAGGGGGGTGTGCCTGCTCCTGTGACCCTGTGTGTTCACAGAATTTTAATAATATTGGGCAGAAACAAAAGGACATACTCTGCATCTGGTGTGAAATGACAATGTGTAAAAAATCTGGCATGGCATGCTATTTGATGGTTTATATTTTGCTAATAAAATGTCAATTGACTTTTGTTGAGGAGGGTAAAGCAAATATGACTATTATTAGGCACACATGCAGTCCTCTCTGTTCTGTGGTAAACCTTGTATCTATGAAGAACTAAGACTTTGTATTTTAAAAGTTCATGTTTTTCACTTACTTGGGAGTATTTAATTTTTGTGCTGGCTGTTGAATTGTACAAAAGCAGTGTTGCCTGACTCGGGGGAAGAACAGAGTTCTAACATCCGAACTACTTATCCATGAACATGGCCAAAAATATTTTAAATGTTCTTGTGTGTCTAGTTAAATTGCGACTTACAGATTGCATTTAAAGTAAGAGAAATATCTGTGGGTCTATGGAGAACCTAGCAAGCACCTCAGTGTATGCCATCTCACATTTGGACCAGTGTTTTCAAAAATTTTTGCTGGAGATTTACTCCAGAGTCCCTGTGTCTAAAGAGCTTTGTATTCAGTCTGTATGTGCAAATCACTTCTGTTCTTTTGAACTTGCTGCTGTGTTGTTGGGAGCTGTATTGATCTTTCTCTCACTTTCTGTCTTTCCACAGGAAAAGAATTCAATGGCAATGTTATCAAAGTTTCTTTTGCAACTAGAAGGCCTGAATTCATGAGAGGAGGTGGAGGTGGCGGACGTCGAGGTGGGACTAAAATCTGTAGAATCCTTGCTTTTGCATAGTTAAATGCATTTTAACTATTACTGGTTTATAAAAGAGAAGTTGACTTTGAAGCAGTGATTCATCAAAGCACATGGGCCTTTGGGATTCTGCCATGAAAAGGGGTAATAACGATTGAACCAAGTTAAGTAAACTGAAATCTGTAATCTCTTTTACACAGCATAGAATTTATGCTTTCCTTTTGAACTGGAAAGTCTCCAGATCCTGTCTCAGCAAGAGATAGTATAACAATGATGCTGAGGCTGTACAGGTTCCATATATATAGATGTGAATTCCCAGTGAGTATTTGCTTATTACAGCAAAGCCTGGAGATACTCTGATGTTTCCAGATGGTATTAAGCAAGGTAAATTATTCCAACTGCTACTGACTTGGAGCAGCAGTTGGATGTCTCACTCCTGTAATTAAATAGATGTTAATCTCCCTGATTCTCTGCCTAATACAGTTTTGTCAGTAGTCCACTGGATTTTAATTACCATTTTACAGGAAGCATGCTTTGTGCGGTGGCTGTCAACAAATTTTAGTTCTTAAATCAGGCAGTTTTGTAGGTTGATAAAAAATGATACTTCAAGAACTTCAATTGGTATAAAAGTTCTTAATCTTTTTGATGCAGAAAGCAAGAACTATGTTGTTCCTGTGCTTGTGTCATATGCAGCCTGGCATTAATCCAGACAGATTTTTTTTTTGGTTAGATTTTTGTTCTGTGACTAAGTCTGGCCTTACGTGATTGATGCTATACATTAATAAAATTTCATAAAGATTTAACAATGTACATAGTGGGTTTATATTTACCCATTAGCAACTCAAGTGGATCAAGTTTCCTTTTACTCCTGAAAAAGAATTTATAAAAAATACGTGGTGGAGCGAATTTTTCTGGCCATCATGTGCTATCCTTGCTTCTTACTTTTCCCCATCTGCCTAAGTTATAAATCTGTCCATATGAATGTGTGTATTTCAGCTATGCAGATACATTAACTTCAGGATATTGAATGCTGTTGAGATTTGGTGGTGGCGGAAACTTCTGTTGTCGTTTGCCCAAGTCTTCTAGCTATCTTGTAGCTAGTAGTAAATCAGCTAGTAGATGCTGAATTCTACGGTAGTACAATTTTTTGTCATTGGCACTATCTGCTTCTTTTAGAGTTCCTAATACGGTTTCAGACGCTTGCCTAGTAGGGATAGATTTAAAATAAACACTTACTCTTTCTTCCACCTGAAAAGTCTGTCACTTGGGTTCTGAAGCCAGTAACAGTCCTTAATAAATGTTTCTCATGTATAGGTCATAGACACTTCCCCTCCTTTATTCTGATTATAATTTTGTCTACAGGTTCACGAGGTGGATATGGAAGAGGTGGGGGCTTCCAGGGTAGAAGTGGGGAACCCAAAAATGGTGATTGGGTTTGTCCTAACCCGTAAGTGTCATTTTAATTGGGCAGTGGTGTTTCATGTATGCTCTCTGAGTTTCTTAGCAGCTAAGGCTGGGGAATCCTTGTCTTTCCTAGGGCCTGTGGTAATATGAACTTCGCTCGCAGGAATTCCTGCAACCAGTGTGGTGAGCCCAGACCAGAAGATTCACGTCCATCAGGAGGTGTGTAAAAACAACTGTGTCTCTTCTGAAGTGTTACAAGTGTTAATGGCATCTGCAGCTTTTTGAAAAACCTGGCTGATGTGTCGGTTTGCATTTTCCTCCAGATTTCCGTGGGAGAGGTGGCTATGGAGGAGAAAGAGGATATCGAGGGCGTGGTGGCAGAGGCGGTGATCGGGGAGGTGGCTATGGTGGTAAAATGGGAGGAAGGTGAGCAGTTGCTTGGCCCTTGCTTGGTTGTGTAGCATACAGACTGTGGAATTGATAGGGACTGTGGGAAAAGAGTCTTGTTTATGTGTGCATGGACAACTGTGCTATGAAAATGTTAACTACAGATAGGAGCTTCTGGAGAAAATAAGTCAGTTTGCCTGTTGAGTGTGTTTTGTGAGCGTTTTCGGATAAGGCTATCTAAACATAGAAGAATATACAGAATTCGGTGTAGAGATGTTTGACTGAAGGGACTATTTGTTATTTGCTTAAGGGATTCCTTACAACTTTTTATTTCCTTTTCAGAAATGATTTCAGAAATGATCAACGCAACAGACCATACTGAAGACCACTGTGAATGTTTTGTTTGTCTTCTTGATGCGTTTGATAGTGAAATTGCCAGAGTTTTGCCTGCCGCTTCACCCATGGCCTCTTTGGATAGTGGAATTGAGTGAAACTAGATTTTTATTTTGGTGGGAGGGACTGGGGCGGTTTGGGAGGATTTTTTTTAAGCAAGACATTGAAATTTAATCTTGATTTCAACATTCTCCTCTTTTCTTCCTCCCCATACCTTTTCAACAGGCCCTAAGAAGGAAAAGGACAAACTGTAAAATATTGCCAAAATATGAAGTGTTTTGTAATACAACAATAAATGCTGATTGTTTTATTTGTGAAATCTTACTGTTTCACAATTACTTCAGTTGCATGCATTTCCTTATATATTCCCCGTCTTCTTGTGGTATGACCTAAGTAGTAAATAGGGTCTTGTTTGAAATGGCACTGCTGCTTTGACCCTAGTTCTGTGCTGTTTGCAAAAATCTCCAGTTAAGTCGGTGGTGAGCCTACTTGCTATCCATGCCCTCTATCCCAGGCTTGCAGACTTGTCCCTTGCTCCTTTCTTATTTCCCTCTGAGACTGAAGTCCTGTGTTGCCTGCGTTTCCTGCTACGCCTGCTTTGGTGTGCCCTGCAGCCTTCATGAGGAGCGGGCAGATGGCAGTGTCTTCTCGTGCTGCCAAGGAGCATTTTGTGGCCAGGCCAGGCCTTCAAAAACAAGGTGGGATGGCTTCAAAAAAAAAGGTAATTTGCTATGTTTTTTTGTACCTTTTAATTGCTGCTTTTGAAGTGTGGGTGATTGTGTGCAGCTGTTTCATCTTTGAGATAAGATGCAGGCGAGGTTCAGTAGACACATTGTAAGCGTTTGGGATTCAGCGCTGAAGCCATGGTTTGAAGAAACAAGGGAGATTAATTATCACTCCTTCTCGGATTAGGTCACTCTGCACGCTGCAGAAGTGGGTTGGTGGGAATCTGTGAGAAGCTAGCCCTGCCGCAGCCAGCTTGTGTCATCACAAGTCTTTAAGAGAGAATGTCTGGTCATCCAATACTCTGGTGGGCAAAATACTACAAATGCAAGCTCTCAAGATCTGTAGTTACGATCTTGATCACTGGGCACACAGCTGCACAATATCCATGGCCTCTCACAAAGAAATGAACAAAAATAGCTTTTGTTAATGTTTGTAAGCCACCTCCCTAGCTTGGTGTACATTCATGGTCATGGTAACGGTAAGTTCAAATCAGCCATTACCCAGGGCTGTAAATGTAATAACTATGCAGTGCCTTTTTAAGGTTTCTCCTGGAAAGCACGGGTGCTGTCAGTGCTCTGTCAGAAAAGGCATTTGTCACGAATTCTGGACAGCTTGTTCCTTTTTGGGTGAGGCTTTAGAAAGGCAAATTGTAGACAAATAAATTCAGTATGTTGGTTTGCTTCAGATTTAAGATCTGAGGCCTGATACTCCTAATTTGGTTCTGTCAAAAATTAGCCTGGCTACAAAAGTTTGAGTGCTTATCTTTTTTAAGCTAGCGTGATGATTTTGAGTGAAGCAGGATAGAGGGTGCTCTTGCACATAGCTGCATTGGCAGATCTGAGGGAGCAGTGGCTGCTGGATGGGGTGAAAGAGGAAAGCAGTGATAAGCAGCTGAGAACAGAACGGGATGTGTCACTGCCTAAGGTTTCTTCCCCAACACAGCTGCGCTGGCACGTTGCACTGCGCGAACACCTCCTTGGGGGCTGCACCTCGAGCCCTCAAAGCTGTGCAGGGAGAGGTGGAAATGGCTGAGCTGAGCAAAACCCAGCTGCACTGAGGCAGGCGCGGTGTCTGGTCCCACGAGTTCCCTGGTGGGGCTCTCGCCTTTTCCTTCCTGGGGAAAGGAATGGTGGTTGAAAAAGCTGGTACTTTCAATATTGGGAGCAACAGTTCTAGCTCTCTTTAATGCTGACTCAACTTCCAACCCCGCTTTCTCCCCTAGGCTAAGAACGCTTCTGTCTTCAAACAGTCACTACCCAACTGGATTACTAAGTAGACCAGTATTTAAGTAAGCCACAAAACTGCTGGAGCTGTCACCACCTTCACAGCTTTTCCAGCCTGGCAACATGTGTTTTGTTTATGTTCTGTTCTGCATCAGGGAAAACACAACCTGTGTTCTTACATGTTTAAGACAGTGAAGACATCTTCACCAGCTGTTTTGTTTTATAGAAAACTAGCAGGTCAGAGAAGGGGTGGTACTAGTTTGATGGCACGTATGTTTTTTAGTTGCTTTTGGTGTAGGGAGAGTTAGATTAGTTTAGAGAGGCCTGGAAAGTGATATTTTGTAAAAGATGTAAACCCAGATGATGGGTTAACTATGTCATTGCCCTCCAACTGTTTCTGGTAAGTCCTTCAGCACTGCAGTTTTTCTCAGCAACTGCCTAAAGTTCAGAAGGGTAAGCTTTAATGAGGTTAAAAGGAAAGTAAAAAGCTTAAAAAAGAAAAATCAGTAACTAGTTTATTAAGGATTGAATGAATTTTAGCTCTTCCTGACATGGTAACATTTGCTGTTGACTTCTTGCACTCTGGTTAAGCAGACTGCTCTTTTAAATGCAGGCCCTTACAGTCATGCTAGGAATATTCCTGCATTTAGTTAGATAAACTGAGCAGGTGCATATTTAAGTCGGCTCTGCTGGCACTGCAACTAGCTGATCTGTTTCTAGGGATTTACTTGTAATACTGTGCAAATGGAATGCTTTACTAATGGTCAGCACTGTTCATAAGAAGACTCGGGGTTTTACAGATACTAGAATTGCTGCTTGCTTTTTTTAACTAGGTGAGGAAGGTATCCGTTGACCAGTAATCTTTTACTTTTAACGGACCAACAGCTGAATCAAAAATAAAAGGCACATCTTGTGAATCCTACTTTGAATTTATCTTCAGTAGGTGCTCTCTGAGAATTTGGTGGGACTTCATATAATAAAATGGCAAACTAAGGAGAGACAGGACTGCAGATCTGTCAGGAGGTAGAAAACCAAGAGAGGCTACCCCAGCAGAAGGAATGGGTTTGGGTTGTCTGAGCTGGGAACAGCTATGCTCTGCTTCCCTCATCTCTTTTTATATCTATCCTCCAATACATTTTCTAAGCAGCGAGGTTTTAGTTTTGGAAATCAGTCCTGTATGGAATGCTGGTGGTTTATTTATAAAAACACATCTAGCACTTGCCAAGCTCAACAATGACTTTATGGAGCAAAGCGTAACAGAGGGATGCCAATGTAGAAGAGGCATATGATCGTTACAGAGCTGAAATGCAACAAAAATAGCTAAACAATTTAAGAGACAGCCAAATAATTTCCGTGCTGGCTCTATACAGCCAAACCCACCTCACCCTAAGAAGTAATGCAACTTAATAAGTTGCTCAAATACCACAGTCCTAGAGAGAGATATGGAAGCTGTGACTGAAGCCAATAATAGCTTGAGTCTTTGGGGTTTTGAGGCCAGGATTCAGCCAGTGCTGCTTTGCCTAATCTAGAAATGATAATTCCCATTTCCAGGGTAACAAAGAGCTCATGTGTCATTGTAGATGGTGATGCTAATGCTGCTGTAGAAATTGCTTGTAAAGCTGTTGTAATAAAACACAGCTGTCAGAATGCACCTGAAGTTGCAGAAGGGCTTAAAAGTCTGCTTTTCATACAAATACGATGATGTCTGCTGGAACTCAGGTGACACCCTGATCCTAGGAAGAGATGCATGGTTTTAGCTGTCCTCTGAGCAAATAACCGGTCAGATTCAGTCAAACTGCTCCAGCAAATGCAGCACAACTTGTGCTGATGTATTTGTAGGAGGGCTGTGAGCTGGATACAGCATCTCTTGGAACTTCTCAGGAACTCTGCACACAAACGGTAAACCCAAGGAAAGTATGGACGGATTTTGCATTTTCTTTTTCTTTGCTAAACACCCTTGTGATAAGTGTCTGTTCCTGGCTCTGCTGAAGACAGGATACTGGACTAGACAGCCGTATCTTAACACATTAAGGACACGAGGAAGTCTGTTGACTTGTCGGAACTTACCGTGCACAGGTGAATTACCCAAGAAAACAGTGCCTGAGCAGAAAAGCTTTACCCTGTGACAGCTGGAGCCAGGGGAACGTAAGCTTCTTGTGCTTTTTTAAAGAATTTGCTTCTTGCAGGCTAGGGTTGCTGCCCGTACCGGAGGGCAGGAGGGACAGCTGGTTCTGTGACTGTGCCCGTTTGATCTCAGCTGAAGTGGTCCCAGATCTGGCCACCTTTCAGCAGCAGGATTAGTATTTTCGACGCTGGACATGGCACCCAGGGAGCCATCCTACTGCTCCCCAGCTGCTGCCACTGTTGTTGAGCAGCAAACATGTGAAGAATGACTGTTCTCCAGAGGCGGCGTCTGGAGTGGATGAAATGGAACAACTTGAACCTGTTCTTGGTGCAAAGCAGTGAAGATTTTTAACGGGCAGTTCTTGTGCAGAAGTCCTGGGCTGCCAGGGAGGAGAAATGGTGTTGCTATTTGCTTATCAGTTGTGGTAAACATTAAAAGCTGCTTGGAGAAGTTTCATGTCACTACGGCGCAGTTTCATAATGTCGGTTTATAAACAACTCCTGGAGCTCACCTCTGCTGGAAGCAGGCGGTGGTTCGCTGGCAATGCTCAACTGCTCTCCACTGCACCCCTACCAACAAACAAATCTGTGATTCCAGACTCCGTGTCTGTGATAACAGCATTTAGTTCTCCATGATGTTTTCAGGTTAATATGCTAATATTATTAAATTAGGAACCCTCTGGGTCTCCAAGTTCAAGCTGTGGAGGCATCTTAGGAAAGGGTTTTGAAATCAAGGCAGCTGACTGCATTGAGACCTTTTGCGTTAAATTCGAGGGCGGTGGGGTTTTGTCTAGAAACCCAAGAAATCAGGAATGTTGAGGCAGCCAGAGCTTGTAGGGATCTATCAATCATGCGCTTCTGAGAATGTTTTTGGTAAAACTTTGTCAGCTATTTGCCACAGGCTTAACTTCTCAGGTTTCAGTTTTGGGGTAGAAGGTTACAAGGATTCAAGCTCTTTCTTCTGCCCCGCTTCTGCGCTTTTACCTAACGCTGAAAGAGTTGGAAATCTGCTCACCTTTCCACAAGATAGCTTTTCTGTTCCTGATACCGTTCTGATTACAGCAGCTGGATAAACATCTTTATACTCCGAGCCAAAAGTCTGCAGAGAACTATGATTTGGCATCTCCAAGGCTGGACTGAATTCTTCTCTCTCTGAATGCCAAAACCCCCAAGGACTAACGCAGCAGCCCTGGGCAATGCCAGGTCGGAAAGCTGGCTGCTGCGGGGGCTGCAGGTGCCCTCCCAGAGGCTTCCCCGCATTACAATGAGCAGAGGAGGGAGTTTCCTGCTCCTGCTGGAGCCGAGCCAGCCACTTTCTCATCATCCGTATTCTTAAGTGGAAGAGCAGATGGATCAGTTGCTTCCTAGATACGAACCAAACACGGATGCGTTTGCAGACAGAGCTGCTCTTGTTTTGAAAGGAAGCGTTGCGCTGACCTGCGCGAGGAGCGGCCGGCCCTTGGATCTCTGTAGCAAGGCCAAGCATTCCCCTCGCACCAGCCCCTTACGGCGTGCCAGACGCCCGCCGTGCTCTCCCAGCAGCCCATCGGTCAGCGCTTACTGGCCCAGCCGCAACCTTCTTCATTTCTCCCATCTGTATTTTTCTCCCCGTGGTTCAGCGATTTCCTTATTTTGCCATGTTATGCGGATCCCTTTCTCTCTCCTTCGAATCCCGCTTGCCTTCCCTAAATGCTAATCCCTGTCTGGCTGAAAAGCAATGTGTTACTGGATCCCTGTGGATCTCTTCAAGCTGCACTCAACAGATGCTTCTGTAACTTCAGATTTTGGCATGATTAAAAAGAAGAGGAAGAGGCCTGTGAGCTTTAAAATAGGTGTGTGGTTGAAGCTGGCATGAAAACAAAAGCAGATATAAGTCACATCCTATTTTTTCTCCTGAACCGAGGCAGAATCAAAACATCCTTTTGCTTTAGTCAACTTAAAACAAAATAGTCAAACAAAATACTGCAGGGAGTAAACAGAGCTGTTAACTTGTCACTGGTAACCGCAAGATCATCAGCTGTCTACGAGTTGCGGGAGAGCTGCAATGCTGACATGCACGCGTCGTGTTGCCTTGGGTGGTAAACAGCCCCTTGTTGTCCATGGGTGACCATGTCCCACACCTGGGGGGAAATTTAAGCATAAACAGTGCAAACCACCAACCCTGAGTGGGGTGGGTATTTTGTCAAGCTTGGGAGTGTGCTGTTCTTATGTGTGGGGTTGTTTTTACAAGACCTCTGAAGAGGGGTAGCGTTGCTTGTCCAGCGTGGCTAGTGCTGGCCGCTGTCAGAGGGACCCCCTGTATCCAAGCCCTCGTCTGCTCTGCATCCGGGTGGTCTGGACCAACGGTGAATGCAGGTTTAGGAAGAGCTGGACTTGCTTTCTCCTTCTCTTTTCCCCAGCTTCAAACTGGGCAGAGCCCCAGCCTAGCTGCCCCAGCTAGCGGGAGGTTTGTCGCAGCCC
>NW_009216671.1:585-842 GCF_000690835.1 Fulmarus glacialis | reverse complement strand
TGCCGCGGTCCGGCTGCGGAGGAGCAAAGCTCCCCAGCCAGGCTCTGCAACCAGCGTGTATGTGCCTCTCTGACTCCGAGCGGTATTTAGCAGGTTAGAGCTCGGCACCCTGATTACTCCGGCAGCATGATAAAGAAGTAGACAGGTAATTGAGATGCCGCTCGGCTCCTCCGGGACTGCACGGGGCTGATCAGAGGTGGCCTCCCCGACCGTTTGCTAACGATCTGGCCTTTGGCTGGGGTAAGGCGACAAAATAA
>NW_009216671.1:0-260 GCF_000690835.1 Fulmarus glacialis | reverse complement strand
TTTTCTCCTTCTCAAACACCGTATGTTTTGGAAGGCGGGAATCTCACCAACAAGCCCCATCCCTTCCTTGCAAGTCACCTTCTCCAGCCCGCTCTGCCAGGGACGCAGCTGTGTCCTCCCAGCACGGACAAGGTCGTATCCCCACGCAGCCCGCTAAAACAGCGGAACGACATCACCTCACGCGAGCAGGACGCTCCTGCTAATCGCGGCTTTGCTGGTTTAAGCGAAACGTTTTGCTGGCCCAGTTTCACCGCTCTGCT
>NW_009216670.1:0-16452 GCF_000690835.1 Fulmarus glacialis | reverse complement strand
AAAATAAAAATAAATTTAATAAATAATTTGAGGCCAATCCTTCCAAAAATAGAACTTAAAGCTGCTTTGTTAGTTCTATGAAAAGAATTATCTTGAATGAAAGACTAATCCCTAGAACTCTTTTCAGATTCAGATATGGTTAGAAAATTTATTTTACACAGTCAATTATGATCTTGCAATAGAACTATAATAACACGTGCATTACACTTTTCAAAAGTATCTTTTCCTGCCACTGAAATCAGATGCAGTATTGTCAGACCAATGTCACATTTTAAGAATATGCTGGCTACCTAGAATGTAGAGTTCTGTCATTTCCTCAGTGCAGACATCTTCAAGATCCAAATATCTTTCTGGAAAAATCGTGACTAATGGACCGCATAGCAGAGCTTCAGAAAAACTGCGCTGTAAGTAAGAGCTATAATAAAAAGAGTAATTTATATTGGAATATATAGCTGTGTCCACTTGCAAGAAAGTAAAGCCAGATGAGGATGTTTAATTTACTTTAACTTAACTTTAGTGTTCTCTGCAAAATTCTTGTACAAATCACCTCAACACTCACAGAATGTTTTGCGTAAGAAAGGACATGTTGGCATAGAACACATTAATCTTTATATGCCCATTCCAATTGTGCAGTGCCAATATACACAATAAGCCCATAATGATAGAGGTTATAACTTCCCAGCTCATAATTTATTTCTGGCAACGGAATAAGTCAAAACTACTGGTGAGAAGAGTTTGTGTCATTATGAATTACACTGTGAAGATTTTCCTTCCTCCTAACAGCATTTTACCATGAAGGCCAAAAGATCGGGGGCGGGGGGGGGAATTTCTGCCAATCAAAATGCCCAGAGCCTAGACAGCAGGCGTGGGGACATCTGAACAGGAATGGAAAAATAAATCAAGAATATAATCATAGCCACCCTCAAATGACACCTACAACATTGTAATGTAAAAGTTTAGCTCTCAACTTTACCAACTTTCAACGTGTTATCTTCCTGACAGTATGAAAGCATCTACTGTGACTAAACTGTATAAAGGCGTTTTTTTAAATGTGAATACATTTATTTATATAAACAAATCAAATTAATTCAAAAGGCATAGTAACATTAAGCAAGTCAACTGACAGCCTGCTGAAATGTGAGATCACACTGTAAACATCCAATGCTAAGAGCAAGTTCACCCTACTATTGTTTTTTAAAGAAAAAATGTTGTGAAATGTAAAGATTTTTCGATAGCCTCATGTACACCCTAATGTAGAAGAAAGCCGAGTTATAAATCAGAACATATTTTTATATCCTCTAACAGATTCAAAGTTATTTTTAAAATATAGGTGTTTTAAGAAATTTAATTTTGATGCTGAAATTTTTTTTTTTCTTTTCTAAATGCAATTTCAGATGATACCGTTAAATAAAACAGGGTTATAATTAGTCTTTGCTGATGCCAGCTGAAGAATGTCCACACATTTCTATGTGAGGCTGATTTCCAGTCAGAAAACTTTGATATAAATTGTAAACTAATTCATTTTTTCTCTAAACTTTATCCCATATCACTGGCTTAAAAGTAAACAGTCCTTAAAACAAGTCAGTATGCGCATTGTTAATACTTTATGCTCAGAAGATCAGTCATGTGTAAAATAGGTGTATGTTCATATAATTGGCTACAGTATTTTGCTACATGGTTAAATGCATGATTTCCTCTAATAGAATGCCAGTGTGGTCTACATCACATTTTCTACTTCATAAAGATCAAATGAGCTGTGACCACAGCCTCCCTAACTTAATGGAAAGTTCACTCAGTGGCTTCCGAGTTTAAATTGTGCCTTTCTTCTATGAATCAGTAGATTTAAAACACATTAATGGATCTCTTCACCAAAAGGTCTAATCCCAAGTGACTAAAAAGGTAGATCTAACTCAGATTTATAACTCTTGTAGCATGCTGAACTCAAGGTCTTCAATCTTCGTAATATAACAATGAATTTGAATTAATGGGGAGACACCTACTTGATGCAAATCATACATCTGCCTATGTGTTCATGTACCTTTGCAGGTACATACCAGTAGCTTTCAGTTTTTGCTTTGTGACATGTCGGAAGTAATCATTATGAAGCTATGAAGTTTTCCTAAACAGTCTTTTACTGCTCAAAATGTCCGAAGGATAGAGTAAATCCACTTCCATATATGTATATATAAACAATGATGCAGAACACCTGCACACAACTCCAGCTGGGGATTTCCACATCTTTGCAGCCAAAGAATTATGTGTTCTTATGTTAAGCAAATGCAAAAATTCAGAAGGACACCTAAATAAAGGAAATGGAATTAGCAGCCTAATTTTATTTATTTATTTATTAAGACTACCTCAATCTACAGGAAAATGAGATTAAATAAAATCAAGGACCTATGTACCTACAGATTCTCCCTATGGTTATTAAGACTTGAAATGTTCTATAGGGAGATGTAAGTTTTAATCAGAGTTTTGAGTAACTTCATAAATCTTTAAATCTTGGTCACAGGCTAGGAACAACAGAACATAAATCTAGAGGCTATGTCTCAGTCATGAAAATAAGGAAAAAGGATATGTGGTGGGACTGACGCATCAATAGGCTGATTCCCAAGGCACCTCAAAAACGTTTAAGCAGAAACTAATGAATACATTCAAATAAATTTTGCTAGTGAATAAATTAAGGATGGGAAGTTAAACTAGAGAACTTCAAAGATTCAAGCTAAAGGTTCTATACGCACAGAAGTTCCTTTGCATTCAGCAGGGCATGGCAACCTTTGATGCCCGCTTCCAGAGACTGAGACTTAGGCCATTTTGTCACAATTGTTGGGACAAAGTAGAAGCAAGAAAGAAGAAAATTAAAACAGTAACAACCCAGGATGAGTATCACCCAAGGTCAAGACTTTTAAGTTTGTGTTCCAAATAAGGGGAAGAAAACTATTAGTGTTCTTTATGCAGCAAGCTTAAACTTAAAGACATTAATTGGTTCCAAAAGAGAGGCAAGCAATGTTTAAAAAAGGCATATGGCACTTGCAGACCCTCTTATGAAAGAGCATAATTTTATGAGAAATGGACTTATTTCAAAGTGCAGAACCTAAAATGGGAACTGAAAGCCCTAAATGCAAAATGTGAACTAGAGAAAAATCAATGTTTCCAATTTGTAAAGAAACCACAAATCAAATATTGTTAATATGATATATAAGCACAATATAAACTATTCATACCACACGCATTAAGGATAAATTGCTTGAATAAATTCTATTATTCTGAAAAATGCTGCAAACAACATGCTGACTTGTCAGAAAAGTGAAAATAACAATCTTGACATTATTAGTACTATATGTTGTTTCCTAGTGATTTTCCAGGATCATCTATTTTCACTTCAAGTAGCTGTTTAAATCCCATTTTTGCCTCACCAAATCCAGTTTTGTTCTACCTCATTATATAACTCAGGCATGCACCCTACTACTTACTATACTATTACTATAATGCTCACTTCGTTGCAAACAAGAAAAAGAGACAATGCTTTTCTATCCTGGATTTAAGGAGGTTTTGATGCTTTCAGCAGGTGACTGCCAGTTTTGGGAATGAAAATACTGTTGATCACCAAATTCTTCTCTCCTCTCAAAGAGAGTAAAGCAACCCTTTGAGAAAAACTAAGGAATCCCTAACACTGCAAAACAGAAGAGGAACGTGCTACCACACAAAATAAAGGTCAAATCCAACACCAAAGTTTTAAAGGATGAGAGAACAGAAACCTTGCAAAGAACTGGTTCTACTGGTAGAATAATCCAGCCTGTTACCAACACTGCTCCTCACCCTTGGCTTTCACACATTCAAGATCATCACCTGTATTAACAGACTGATAAATTCAAGCCACTATGTCTTCTTTCTGCCTCTCACCAAAATTAGTCTGCATAAAAAATCCTAAGCATTATTTTAGTAATGAAATTCCAGATTAATGTAAAAAGAGGTTTTCTGTTCGATCCCTCACTAATCAATCCAAATAGACACGCCTCATGCCGCCGTCCGACAGGTGAAAGACATTTTAATTTAATAGCTTTGGAGAGCATATATAGAACGAACTATGACTGAGGGCACTGCATAAATATCTACATCATGGAAATTATCATTGCAAATGTATCTTTCTCACAACCTCAAAATAGTAAATAGATGGGCATGGGTTTGCTAAAAGATACATTTTTTTTCTCTGGGGACTGTTTTTCCCCAAAGGGTCTGAAGAGTTAGAACAACATGGAAAACAGAATGAAGCAGCTTGAGCAGCTGCTGTCCCTATTATTTTTTGGCTAGAAGATGAACACAAAATACATTTGTTTATGATTGTTCCTAAAGAAAACGTCCCTCAATTTTTTTCTTCCAAGATTAATCACTTCAGGACTACATTCTTAATATAACATGACATCTAAAAACTTATTTCAGATTATTAATTCTACTTATCAGAATTGCCTTATCTACTCAAATACTTTGTTTTATTTTCTGCAATCATTAAAAATGCATTGCAAATTGACAAGTAAATAATCCAGCTGCCACCGAAACACAGCCAGTTTAGAGCTTTACACTGAATGTGAAGGAAGTAACTAGGGTAAACACTTTAATAATAAAACTGACTCACACAGTACTTCCATCACTATCATTTTTTATTGCTTTTCCTATAGCTTTCAAGCAGTGAATATGGGCTCAACAGCTCAGCCTCCCTACTAAAATAAATACGCAGATCTGTATGCGCATTTGTAAACCTACCAGGACAAACAGAACTGCAGAATAATTGAGGCCAGAAGGATAGATCTCTGGAGGTCAATTAGCCGTACCTCTTGCTCAAATCAGAGCTACATTCAAAATGAGATGAGGTTTCTCGTGGTCTTGTCTGGTCATGTTTTCAATATCTACAAACACAGAAGGTCCACAATTTCTCTGAGCGACCTGTTCCAGCAGCAAACCACTCTCATTGTGAAGGTATTCCCCCTTCTCCCTCCCCCCCTTCCAATGAGCATTTCCCTTGGTGCCACTTGCAACCATTGCTGCTTCTTGTTTTGCTGTGCACCTCTGAGAAGACCCTGGCTCCTATTGCCTTCTCTCTAATCCCTTTAGGTAGTGGCTGACAGCAGTGCTCGCTAATTATCTGCTAGTACGTTACATGCTCCTGCCTCCACTCAATACCAAACTGGACATAATGCTCCAGATGTGGCTTCAAGAGTGTCCAAAAAGGGCAATCATATTAATTAAGCCTCCCTTAAGACCTACAAAAGAATCATTATTTAAGTGTTAATGTCAGCAAAATGGGAGCACATGGAGATAAGCTTTCAACAGTACACAGCAGCATCACGATCTCCACTAAGAAAGAACACGAGGAGTAATACTAACAGCAATAACACCTACATGCTCCTGTCTCAAGAGTGAGTGTGAAAATTAAAGAAAATTGTCATTCTTAATTGTTAAATATGTTCATTAGACAAGAATTAGGATGATTACTGCTCACAAAATTCAGTTTGAAAATCTGAATCTTTTCAATAAACACAACAGACTCATCAATTTTCTCTCCTGTTTATGCAGCATATACCAAACTGCTGACACTGGTGGCACTTCTGCACACAGCAAAAGGCAGGGGGGTGGGGGGAAGCAAAATTTATCAGAGTATGATGTCTGCCTCAAATCAACTTCAATCACTTCATATGTCCCAGAACCACTGAAAATTATTATTAAGCTTTTGCTTGTTTATTATTAATAGAAATTATTTGGAACAGAGAATATTATACAGGTACTGGCCCTGGATTTCAGCTTCAGCCATGTTTCAACTGTTCTAGAGATTTGCTGAAAAGAAGCATTGAAAGATCTTCCTTATTGATTCTATTATCAGTTAGTTTCCCTACTTTTAGCCTTATGGATAAGAACATGTTTAATGGTCCCATCTTAATTACCAGAACTGGCTAGGGAGGGCGAGTGGCTAAAGGACAAAGCAGCGACTGTGAAGGACATTTCTAATCTTATCAGAGGGTCCTTTGGAAAAAGAAATACAACTTCTACCTCCACCCCAGTCATTAGTCAGATATAAACAGCTATTTGACTTGACATGGTTATAAGCCGTATTATCACAGTCTACGCTCTCGCTTCATGCAGTGTATCGGAAGATGGATGATGGCCCACTACCAATTCCAGTTAATGGGGTTAGACATATTTCCAAACAATATGTGCATGGTAAAGGTATCTACATGCGAACAGGGAACAATTCACTGCACCAGCCTTGTGTATGAGAAATGAATGTTAAAAGAGGAACTTTTTTAACACGGATATCCTCTTCTAAAGACCCACAGGAGTAAAGCTTTTTTCCTTCTTGATTTTTTGCCCATTCTTTTCAAACAAATAAATGCAACATAGACCATTGTTTCCAATTATAATATATTAGTTAAGTTTTTCACTCAAGCATCATTTTGAGGGTAAGGGTTTTCTTGTTCTAGTCCTTTTGTTTTTCAGTTTTTACAGAATATTATAAAATGTTTAATAACTACTTCACTTACAGTAATTTTACAGATCCTTTTTAGTTATTATTCACAATTATTATTTACAATTATTTAGTAATAATTGTAATATTTAACACAAAAGTTAGGAATTTTTTTCCTAAGTTTATTGCTAAGAACTTGTATATTTGCATTTTAAGCATTTAAACTGAATCTTATGCTGAAGAAGATTCAGTTTTTCATTAAACATAATTTCCTGTATTAATCTGTATTTTATGTTTATTTAAGCTATTACCTTTTTGCACGAAAATAGCAACAACTCAGAAAGAATTATTTTCCAAATTGTAACTTACATATTCCCAAGTCTCAACCATCTGCAACTGCTCAAAACTTCCTTTATTTCTACAGCATTAATAAAAGGGCAAGTGTCTACAAAGTCACTTACAATTGTTAAATCCTCATGAGTTTCAATGAGGTATCAAAGTAACTTAGTTACCTAAAATGTGCTGATTACTTGCAAAGGACTAATAAATGGAATTTTAGCAGAAAACACGTACACTAACAAAATACAAAGTCAATGCACAGAAAGTATCTCTCAGTTACCATATTCTCCATGTTCCTTTCCGTGCTTGCTTGCAAACTACTACTATTAAAAAAATAAATTCAAAAATCCCAGAATATTTTTTTCGCTATCCTTTCCCTTCGACTTCAGTTCTCTTATAGGAGAACTACAGATTCCAATCTTTTTCCTCATTTGCTTACGCTAGATCCATCCCATTTCCCATAACGTGCCTACCATATCACCCAGTACCAGACGATTGTGCTCAGAAGCCAGCAGAAGCAGTCCCCCTTCAGTGTGCCCACACAGTTATGTGTCTCAGAGCTCTAGAAGAGGAGCTTTCCATGCGAGAACTGACGATCTGTAAATTCAATTAGCCCAACAGAAATATGAGGCAACCACAGACTCCCACCCTCTGCAGGCCTTTGAGGATTGGTGAAGAATCATTAAAAGGGAACCACTTCATTCAATGTCCCTTCAATGTTTCCTGTCATTTTCCAACAGTTTACACAAAGCCTTGTCTTGTTCATTCTGCTGTCCCATTACAAGCAATTAAATCTGAGATTTAAGATAATGACAAAGAAAATGAAAGGGAGTCAGGTGACTAATATTCTTACACCTAATAGAAAATTCCAGCTTTAGCCATACAATGTGCTCCAAGTGTACAATATGTTACTGCTAACTGACTTTTCTAGTGCTAGAAAGCAAAATCAAAAACTCAATTGCAACAAATATTGTGCATTTCTCTGACAAAGCTAAAAGTCCAACTGGGACAAGAAAGACCAATAAGAGAAATAACAAAATGGAAAGCATATGCTGAACGCAAGCAGGATACACAGGCAACTTTTGGGGTGGTGGGGTGGGGGCGAGTTTTCTGAACGGATGTAACTGAGACGAAAAGCATATTCATACTTTTATACCAGTATTTCCAGTCTTTAAGACCTACCAAATCAAAGTCTTGGTCAGTTTTCCTCATTTGTTTTCCTGTCTTGGCATGTATTACCTTTTTTCGTTTGTTTCAGACACATTTACAGTGACCTTACTGCACGATACGTACTTTGCATTGCAAGAAGGCTAAGGTCAGTTGTCTACATGTCAATGTCTGGTGCCACTTTAGACACTGTGGGATACCCAGCCTGGACTCCATCTGCTCCTTCAGCGGCACAAGTCTTCTGTAAATCCAAGGTCATATTCTACCAGACCCAAGCAGATGCATCAAATTGCAGGCATTAGGGGTGTATGTAATTATCAAGGTATATGCCACGCATTGTTTACAAGTAAGCCACAAAGACAGAATTATACATTTCCAGATTTTGGACTGTCGTATTAATTAAGACATGACTCCTTAGTAAGTTTTATTCAACGGCCAAGGAAGTGACTAATTTCTCATATGACATTAAAGATAATGCAAAGTAGAAAACATTTTAAATACAAAGCTATGCAGACAATTATTTTCCATCTGTAATTTTTCTTTCTCTATTTACATTTAAACATTTCTATAGATTTTAATTATTTCAAATATTAACTCTGCTGATTTTTTAGCTATGCTATTAAACAGCAAGCAGCTATCAGCAAGTTTGTTTGCTTCTTTTAAATGAAAAAAGCATACAAAGCTTTTTTTCTGTCAGTCATTAAGTCTTCTGCATAGAAATTTGAGTAATGTCCTATAGAAGTAAAGAAAACTGAGTCACTGGTAACTTATTTACTGATACTTTACCAGTACCTTTTCCATACCGCTCACAAAACCACATCTAGCTTACTAAGAAATGTTCAAGACACAGGCTTGCAAGATACATAATTTGTACCTTGGCACGTAATTACTATCATGTTCCTTACACAAAGGTCATCATTACCTCCTGGTTTTTGCATGATAGGGCAACCATAGTTAGCTTTCTAACAAAGCACTTTCCTTCTATCAAAAGCCCACAGTTACACATACCTATCTGAGGACTCAATAAAAAGCATGAATATACAATAAAAAGAAGCTAGGATAGTCCAAATAAATACATTTGAATATATTTACAATGTGTGGCAAAGCTGCTACTTAAAAAAACTGTGAAATTTAACCCCCCCATTCAACTTCAAAAACTTTAATATGAATTTCTAATTGTTTATAAAAACATAATACTCAAGAAGTGAAAAATACTATCTAAAATGTTCCATGCGATTTGCATGCTGAAACTGCTCCATGTTTTAACTAAAGATTCAACAAATATTTTTTACTGGTTTTATTCCATGAATTTATAATATAACAAAACTCGAAAATCTAGTTGCACATAGTGAGCAAGATTATGAGCTCTCTTTTGAAACCCTAGGTCAGGAGCAAATTCACTTACTGTATGCTGGAAAGACACGCAGCACATATTCTAAAATACAAATTATGGGAAAGATAATAGGAGTATTTTACAGTTGGGCTCTCGGCCATAACATAATTTACTTTTTTTTTTTTTTGGGGGGGGGGGGGGGGGGGGGCAAAGAAAAACCAACAAAAAACCCAACAAAATACAAAATCTAAGCAAAGTAAAAAAGGTGCCAGATAAAAATTTTAATATGTATGCAATGTATAATCATGTGCTTTTATTTTAAAAATATTTATTAAGAAAACTCAAAATGAGGATCTTCTTTCATTTTGATGCAAATAAAGTCAATGCATCTATTTTCATGACCACAGTATGTTTCAGAAATGTTAAGCCATCAAATCAAAACAGTAAAAAAAACCCAAAAAAACCAAATCCAAACAAAAAAAATGCCCCTTAAGTTTAAAAGGGATGAACTTCTTATAGAACACACAAAATTGTGCTAAAAAGTAAAGCTGCAATTGTCTAATAAACCTTGAATTATGATCCATATGAATCCATATCCATTATGATTCTATTATAAATTTCAGTACTTACCATAGAATGCTTTATCACTATTTAACACTGGGACTAGAACTACATGATAATTTTCCCTTGATACACATAAACTTTCTTTCCCAAACAGTAGTTCATATTTCACATCCACAAAAATACGTATTTTTGACATTTCCCTTTTTTTTGGTCAGAGATTATGTAAGAAAGTTATTACATTTAAATAATTCTCAGTAAATTCAAGTAAGTTACCTAACTTTAATTCCCAGTGGCACTACAAGTACCAAACAGATGCTTTTGCCAACAACTATACATGACAATTCTTCCATCTTATTGTCATATAAATTATAAAGCAGGCTGCCACTAAAGGGCTCAGAACAGACACTTTGAAACTGGTAACTTTTTTATACATCTCAGCGTAACTAAGACACTGTTGAAATAACTGTGATTCAGTGAATATGCTATAATGGAGATTTCCCATAGCGTGGCCACAAATCCACAAGGGTAATTTAGGCAGCACTGGAAGAACATGCCTTTTAAACTTCTAAATAAAGATATTCAGAACCTTGTGTAATTGCCTGGAATCTCTGGAGTCACTTCAGAAAACAAATTCTGTCAAAGGGTTTCCTCTCAATGAAGGGTCACCTTAAAGACTAACAGGGGAAGACAGCAAGTCCATTAGATCAAGCGACCAAATCTGCGATCAGCTGGAGATTTAAATGCAAAAGAAGAAAGGTGTCAGAAAATTAAGCAGCCTTTAACTGGGCAAAGACTAAGACCTAGAAGTGGAAAGAAGTGTAATGGAATTGGACATCAATCTATTAGTAGCAACCCTCAAATGGCTTGTAACGCCAAGAAAAAGAGGATAGATGGAGCAAGTAAAATACAAGCTCAAGTAACCTGTCTAGTAAGTCACTGAAAAAAGCAAGCCCTGTAATGCTAGTAAGCCTCAGGAGACAAGTTCATTAAGCTTCTAGCCCACGGAAGGAGTGGTTGGGCATTATAACACTGGTTTCTTACTGAAATTGTACTATCTTATCAAGCGTTCAGATTCTATAATGGCAAGTACATGTATGCACCTAAATGTACGGTGTAAAATCACATACATTGTAGTGCCAACTTAGTTATCCTAAGAGTATTTTGCATGATATCTCTACTCCCAGCCCCCTAAAATATCAAATCCTCTATCTAACTTCCAAATAAAAACAAGGAGTGCAACGCAGGTAGCACTTGGAAGAACAAGCCAGAATAAATTCTGGCCTATTTTTGGGCATCTCTTTAAAATGACAAAATAAGACCATAAAGGGATATCAGAAGACAGGCACTTAACTCAGACTCAAGGTAATATTGTCCACTGGGAATATTAGCACTTAATTGGGAACAAACTAACTGACTGACTTAATTCTGATATATTGCACCATCTGTAGAGTACAGGTTATAACTGATAGGCCAGCTGGATGGGAAATAAGGTACAGTATGTGAAATGTTGTACTATGTTTCTTACTCATTATTACTTCGTAAAGGACTCCCTTCTATCAAAGTTTAAATTGTCCTTTTCATTAAGTGGGCATTGTTTGTACTTATTCCTTGTTAATTAACATGTTACGAAATAGGTCACAGCTTTCAGTGCATGACAAGACTATCACTTTGAAAATCTCCTTGCTACCTCTCTCCACTTATAAAATTATCTTAACAGTACACATGAAAAGAGGTCATGGAGTTGCTCATGACCATGATCCTGTGCAAACACATGACTAACTTAAAGGAGCTTCCTAATTCTTATACTAGCTCTGACAAACTGCAAAACACACTTCCATTAATTTTTCAGCCTACCTACACTTAATACAGAACCTAAAATTCAGGAACAGTAAGATGAAAATTATTGGTTTCGGGACTAGTGGAGTCTATAGCACTTTATTGTCTTTATGCTACTGCTGAAATAATTTGGTCTGAGAATTATAATCTTGCAGTTGGTTATTCCAAAATTTGGGCAACTTTGCAAACCTCTTAAACGTATTTTATAATACATTTCAAGAGTTAGTCAAGAGTGGCTGGATCTTGGAACAGGCTTCCTCCTATTTAGTATAACAAAGCCCAAAGGGCTCAATCTGAAGTCCTGATGGCAACGGCAGACATGGAGTAAGACACATTTTGAGTATCTTACTTTCACTGGTATTCAAGTACTCTCATCAAGGAATTTAACTAATTTAAGTAACTGTAAGGCAAAGGAAAATATTTTTAATATGACCCTACATAAACCCCTACCACCTTAGTAAGAAATTAAGTTACTGTAATAAATGGGTTTATTGATGGATTTAGTGATTTACTTTTATATGTATTTGCATGAATGTAATAGGGCAAAGAGAACAGTAAACAGAAAAACTATGAAATTCTGACTCACTAATCATGAGTAGAAAAATGGTAAAAAAAAGGTTAATTGTAAGGAGATGTCTCCTCTGACTGTAAGCTAGGATCTAAAAGGTCCATTCAAATTTTTATTTTTGTTTCGAAACTAGTTGAACTGACAGTTAGTATGTGTCCCAAGGCCATGACGGTCCCAAATGCAGTGATTTCAAATAATTGTGTCGTAGTCTGTGCAAGTACATTTAAACATACAGTGTATGTAAGGAGCTGCTGTCATTCCTTGAACTTATACTGCTAAACCAAACAGTATGACAGAAGTTAATTGAAAGAAATAAATATAGCACAATTTTTGAAAAAACAACACTCATGATATGCCATTTAACAAAAAAAGCCAACAGCTCACTTCACATGTTGATTTTTGCTGTTTCCTAACAATAACTAATTTTATACTTGTGTGCATTAAGAAAAGAGCCCTAGGCTTGGGTTTTAATTCATACCTTCTACCAGATAATTTCCAAAATGTTATTGAAAGATATACTTCATTATATTGTTTCTGTCATCCACTACGTTGTACCATACTGGTAACCAAATACATGTGGAAGTTACTCGGTCTCTAAAACATAAGAATTATATTTGAATTAATCATTTTTTGCAGAAAAACAGAAACATATTTTGATAACAGTGGTTTTCAACAGAAACTCAGAAACAAGCTTAACTTTATCTCATATGTACTTCTCTAGCGTTTCAAACACTTTCTAGGGGAAACTAAAATAACTTGAGGCTTCTTCTCTCCTGAACTGTACTGCAAAAGGTCACTGCAGATAAATCAGTGCCAGAACAGCAGTCATTATTAAGCTCCGAATGGCCTGAATCCTTCCATTTTCCAGTGGCAAATTTTTGTTCAACACCAATTAAATCTATTATAGAAGTCATTGCTTCATGTCCTGCACATATCAAGAAATCCGTACACATCAACGCAAACACAGAAATACCATGTCTGCAGAATCTACACTTAAACTTTAAATATATGCTCTTATTTAACAACTGTTACCACAAACAGTTAACGATTATTTTTCCTTGATTTCTATGGATTACCTACTGTTCACTACAAGAAAGTTAATCAATGAAGAGAAGTCACATTGGTAAGGGGCCACAGTACTGTATGTTACACTGTTACATCATGCAGTAGATCCAAATTTAATCCAAGATAAAAGGCTCCAGGAGCATGACATAGTATGTGCAATTTCCATTTTTATTTCTAACCTATCAATCTGCTGAACAGCTTGCCATAAATGCCATAAGCAATATGCCACATATACAACATTTAGCTAGAAGGTATAGAATCTACCTCTTCCAATAAATATTTAAATGTATCTACACAGAAACAGAAAAATTGAGATTATTTAGAAATGCTACTTGTGTTATCTCTTCAATTTTTATCAAGTGTGTTGTCACAATGCCAGGGCAGAATGAATTCAGGCTGCTTTGTATGTCAGGCACACAGCAGCATAAATAGAGATAACCTGAAATCAAAATCATAAAACCAATTGATAAGCAGAAATATGGTTTAAAGGATGAAAGATGACAAAACACCATATGCAAATCCAGTTTTTACTCTAATGTAATGTAATATATACACACATTTTAATTGCCTACCTCTGTAAAAGCAAAACGAGGTAAAGAACATAAACATATCAGACAGGATTTACTCTATTGCTTACATTTTCAGACTTAAATTAGAAATATTTTAGGGCACATACATAACATTTGCTACAAATTTTAACAACATACAATACGTTATGACAAATATTTACAAAGCTGAAAAAAAAACCCTTTATACTTTTAAAAATACATCTGAAATTTATACAAATGTATGACTTATTCCAACTAGCCTTGCCTTACTAAAAAGTAAACATTAGGAAAGATTATGACACAAAGTGGAAGAAGAGGGCAGACTTCTAGCCAAGGGTAACAGCGAAACGTATCAGCAGTCTTGAAGCAACAGCAGTCTGCAAATTTGGCTACAGTTAAGGCCATTATGTTATTCACTGCAATTTCTATTAACAGTAGATTTAAAGATGGGCGGTTCCATCCTAAAAACCAGACATCAATGTAAATCTTCATTGAAATGTCTAACTTCTCAAAATAGTTACGACATCCCCATTTACTGACAATTAAAACTGTATCAGTGGCTCAGTATTCTGTACATTTCATGAAATTTGTTTCCTGCCTCACCAGTTTCAAGTATTATTAATTCGTGGTTAAAAAATATATTGTACAATCCCTAAAGAGAAAAAAAAACTCTGGTGAAAGAGTACCCAAACCTGTACTCCAAACACATTAAAAAACCCTATGCCCATACATAACAGCAAAAGTTTGTTAATGACAGTAATTTTTCTAACATAACTTTAATACTGAAATTAAAGCACACACAACCACTAATGTAGACAAAGTTCATTGACTGGGACGTTCAAAATAAATCCGAAGGAAAACTTAAAATTTTTGGAAGCGTTTGCCTCACTAATTCCATTTTATGTCTCAGTGCTGTTCTGTATCTTCGAGTATATTAGGATATGTATTTACATCAAAGGCTGTGGCCGATGAACCAAAGGGTCAGTGACAAGACTACAGAGAGCAGTTTTCCTAAAACTGTATTACAGGACAAGTTCAGTAACTTCTATTACCCAGTGCCCCAAACAGAACTGAAGGAACCGATTTCAAGCTCAGCTTCTTTTTCATAGAGCCGACATATCTCCAACAAGCTGAACAAAAGTAACCTATTTCTGCGAGACAAAAGAGCTCCAGTAATGCACAAAATTCAGCGAGCCTGAATCTACGAGGCAGCATTTCATTACATCTCACATCTCTGTGACACAGCTACGTTTCTTCATCATGCCTTAAGGAACTCACAGGACATCAAATTTCTACTGGTTTTCAAACTACATCTGTTTCCTCCCACTTCCACAGCCTATAGCTGGGTGTACAAATGTAGCACGGTCCAGCTATGCATGCGTGGTTCAGTACTTCTCAGAAAAATCAGATTCAAGAAACATATACCACCAAACATGCATTTCAATCAGTTCCTGGCCAGTGTGTCCCCACAAGCTACAGACTGCTGGAAAAAAAGCACTTCTTTACTGAACAGCTCTATACAGAGCTTCTGATTTACAGCACTGCCTGAGTTAAGGCAGTAGCCAAGGCTTCCCTACTTAATTTAATAAAAGAGCTTTTTTTGCAAAAAAGATGATCAAGAAAGCAAGATGGGGAAGGTGCATTTTTCAGGTCTGATCAAATTGGGGAACTGCTTGTAGGTGCCTGTTCTGGACTTACTCAGGGAGGGATGAATGGGGGATAGAGGAAAAGAGTGACAGAAAGGCTCAGGGGAAAAAAAAAATGAAGGACAATTTTGAGGGGAAGGTGAGCAATAAGACAAAACAGAACAGAACAGACCCAGCTGAGAGTAACATTTTTTATTTTAAGAGACCCTCGGTTATGTCTCGGCTCAGTTATATCTGCAGGATATATCACTTCTCACAAATTTTCCTGCAGTAGCCTTTTGATGAGGTGGCACAATAATAAATGGGGAGATAATTTGATGTGTTGAACTTTTATTGCTAGTGAGGAATAAAAGGATTTTCAGCTCCCTGGCTGAGTCTGCAGTACTGACAGCTGGAGGGGGGAGGGAGAACTCCCACAGATTAAACCACTAGCAAAAGGAGAATAGGCATGGATTTTTCATAAAAATAACTTCAGCAATAAAACAGAGCAGCACAGAGTACCGGTAAGAATTAAACCGTGATTACCAATGGAGTTGATTAAGTTGGCCTGCCATTCTCAAAGAACCAAAAAAGGGGGGATACACACACACACAGTCTTCACAAGTACTGGGAACTCACAAGTGCTCTTTGCACCACTGAAAAATGCAAGTGCTCAAAACTGAGCCCTAAAGGTGTAACCCGTATGTGTAAATCAGTAGTGCTCCCCCAAACTGCTACTTGCTTCATCAAATAACTTCCGCCCCACTGTTTGTGAAGACTGACCACAGTTCATACTCATTTTTATATATTTGTATGTAATAACTAAAGAGAATCTAAAGAATAAAGAATTTTAGAGGTTTTAGAGAACAAAGAATTGAAGAACATGATCTAGTTTTACTGTACATCACTGTACCGGTGCCTGTGCCCAGCGCTGGCGGTGGGGCTGGGGG
>NW_009216669.1:696-1466 GCF_000690835.1 Fulmarus glacialis | reverse complement strand
CGAGTAGAGGGGGGTGAAAAAGAAAAAAACCCCACACCTTACTTTTGCCTGAAGTGTGAATACAAGGGTAAAACCAGTGTAAGAAGGCTGGGAAACCATCCTGTACAAGCAAAGTCGAAGTTGAAAGAAATTACTTAAAAAGCGCAAAGTTACCAAAAGCAAATCACCACAGAGGCCTGGTTACCTGAAAAGCAATCATTTTTTCTCCAGAAGACATACTGTACAGGACTTTCAACGGGCAACAATTTCAGCACCAATTCTCCTTACTTAGCCTTTAATGGAGCATCCTACCTATCAGATGGTTTTTAAAATAAACACCAAGACATAGTCTTCATCTCTGGACACCATCTCTGATTTTCAGACTGCTGCCCTCCTCCTGATTGTTTCGAGGGAGAATATTCCATAAATTCTTTCAGGTCAGGATCAGCTCTGACCTCTGTACAAGCTGGTACGTATTCTGGTTTTACCTGGCTTTCACATGAGTTTCCTAGCTTGCTTGCTTTATGACCCACAGTAGCTCTGGAATAATTTAAGCAAAATCCTTCCAACTATTTTAGCTTTAAAGCAGGGTGCAAAGATTAGTTAGCAACACAAATATTACTACATCAAATCCAGTTGTTTCGAACATAACAAAACTGAGCTTGCAAGGTCAGCTATTTTGGTCTCTGAATACTTGTCATAATTCAGTCACAGAAAAACACAGGGCTGTGTGTGCTTTGTAGCTCACAGCAGTCAGGTTGAGATTTTTCTTTTTTCTTAAACAGCATAAA
>NW_009216669.1:0-572 GCF_000690835.1 Fulmarus glacialis | reverse complement strand
TTTCACTTATCCATACCAGTTTGAGTATTAAGTAGCAACCGTGACCTGAGTTCTTGGAAGTCAAATGGTAGACAAGAATTCATACTTAATTCAATTTTACATAAGTTTTCAAGCTGTGTTGTTTTCCAATTTGATACACTCCACTACAAAAAAAAAGGTACCTCACAGAAGGTTTGGGTCAAGTCTGCTGCAGTACACAAAGCTTTTAATATCAAAGGAACATACAGTGGGAAGTTTAGATACTATTCGGATGTGCTTTAACTTAAAACTACAGGAAGGACAAGAAAATGCTTGTACTCCAATTTACACACTTGCTAGGAAGATTTATTTATAAGTTTTGTCATTAAACAGTTTTCCACAGTTTGGCTTTCGACAGCTCAGAGTCAGGAGAATCACACGTGATTTCAGATCTACTTCAGAAGCAAAGCAGAAGCATTTGATATGCAATTTCGTAGGACACACCATAAGGAATTTTTGGAATTCTACTTTAGTGTCCTTCCAGCACACACTTGCAGATAGCAAGGCTCTCAAAGCTACACAACTATCATTAGTTCAATGAATCGCTTGTGGAT
>NW_009216668.1:0-18103 GCF_000690835.1 Fulmarus glacialis | reverse complement strand
TTGCCAGCTGGGGTTAAACCATGACAGTCATGAACTTTCATGTTTTGCTTATTATATTAGAAAGTGTAAGGTTTAGATTTTGTAGTGATTTGGATGATATTTGTAGGTACAGCTAAGTCACACAAACCTTTATATAACCCTTATGTGTCTGTGAGGAGGAAGAATTTTACATATTGTTCATAGCGTTAACACAATACTCCATCAGTGCAGTATACATACACACACTCATCTGTCGAAAATACTCAGGGCGCTTGGCGGTTACTGAAAGCATATAAGAACACAAGAAAACAAGTGCTATCTGTAGGTTAAGTTTTCACTAATTTGTTTGGACAAGCCTGTGCATCTCCAGCCTGGGTATTTACATGCTGACGCACAGGGCACTAAGAATCATCTACTGCAAAACTGAAGATAAATGGCATCTTTGTGACTGAATCTTAATTCATTCTGTGATTCAAAGTCATGAGCAAAATTATGCTTGCAAATCATTAATTTGAAGGCTGGCAAGTGTTATTAAGCAGAAATTTGCATACAAAAGGTATTGCTTTTTAAATACTTATGACAGAAAAATAATGAGTATACAAATAACAAATCTTGCATGAATATGTATATGGCTTAATGGAACCACTACTTAATCTTTTCCCCAAATTTATCTAAACCAAGGAGGCTTACAGGTGGATCTCGGTAGGCTGTGGTGTCACCTAAATCAGCAAATTTAATTCTTGTTTTACAAACTTTGAGATGTTTAGTAGTCCACGCTGAATTACTTGTTAACCAGTTTTTCTAAGAGATAGCTCTGGAAAGTCTGACTGTATAGGGTCTGTCAGATTCCTCAGAACTGTGACAACGCAGCTGAAAGAAGACCCAGAGGCTGTGGGCAAAGGCACCCTAGGGCACCTCCAACCAATGTGCAGATACACCCAGTCTCACTGCAGCCAAACCCAGATGTGCACCTCCCATGCAGTCGCAGGACACACGCCTTCTGCGCCTGCAAATTATTTTCTTCACGCTACAAGTTGATGAGTTTCCAGAAAAGCTGCACACCTAGAGAAGAGGATTATGGGCTACAGTGTTTAGCCCAGGGGTAACCTGATGGTCTTGCATCATCTGTGGCAATAAAACTGAACACCAAAGCGAAAAAGAAGCAGAAATTTTCTTTAAGGCAATATGAGTATACATTCCCTTTTAGGCTTGTTCTGCTTATTTCTAGGATTTCTTCAGTAACTAGCATAAAGTTGGACTTGATCCTGCATAAAAGATGACCTGGTGCCTGTGCATGATCTCTAAGGTGCATGACACTGAAGTCAACACGTACCGGACTGTTTTTTGTCAACTCTGCTGCACTATGTGTGTATAGAGAACATGTTCGTTTTAGGAGTTCCTATAATACGGTTTACATAATGTAGCTGTTTAAAGTTTGGCTTGGGTGGTCTGTCACCCATTTCCAAAAGGCAGATCCCCCAAAATCAGTAAATAAATAGGGCAACTATTTATTTGTCATGAGATGGTAGGAAAATCCCATGAGATTCCTCTAAAAGTAGGAGAATCATCTGGAGTAGTTATCATTTAGCTTGCAGGCTCTCCAAAAACAAATGGAAAAATACAGTGTCTGGCCTGAAGTGTTTTCAAGACACAGCTGCACGTAACAGAGCTAAAGAGAGGCTCAGTAAGGACATTTTAATCCTGACCTTGTACATATATACTCTAGTACATCCTTAGGGATGACTGTATTTTGATGGCCTAGAAAACTTACATAACTATCATCTATTGTTTCGGCAAAAGCTATATCTAGAAGATAGGTTCCAAGCTTGGTCTCTTTACATTTGTATATTAATTATGAAAGATATTTACTATGGCTTCCTTTTCATCAGGCCAAGATTAGAGCAACAAAACATCCAGGACACATATTATGTTCCTGTGTTAACAGGATTTTCACGTGATTATGAGGCACTAATTAAGTTGGCCTATGTTGTTAAACAAAATTGCATGCCAGAGGTATTGATTCGTAAATTACTGGGATGGAAAAAGTATTTAAAAGCATATAAACAAATGTGTTAATTTAATCAGGTACAGCTGATGGAAAAAGTATTTTCATCTAAAACCCTTACATTATTTACAAGGCTGTAATACAGCATTTTAAAAAACATGAATAACCGTGAATGTAGAAACTGCAGTTACAGGTAGAATCCATTCTGTGAGAGATGCCAATAGGTCAGACGGCTTTCAGCGCAAACTCTACAGTCTTGGACACTGCTAAGAGAAAAGCTAGGACTGGCAGATGGAGTAGGGGTGAAGGTAAATTTATTTTCACAAATTTACCAGAATCCAGGGCTGAATCACAACATGGGGGGTGCCAAGAATATCTGGCATTAGAATAGTTAATATAAGAAAACCTTGTGAGGAATGTAAAAATCTCATGCTTTAGGAATTAAACTGATATGCAAATAGCAGAGATCAAGAAGAGATCTTCACAGGGATATATTATTCCGTGGCTACAATAAAAGTTTTAACACATTTCTGACTGAAGCTCTCTTCACTTCGATGCCAGGCTACTAACCTGGGTGGTACCTTTACGTGAATTTCAGACATTTTGAATTTCCTCCTTTCTCTGATGCTTGGGTCATACAAAAAAATCCCAGTAACTCCTGATTGCTGTGCAATAGAGGAGGACAGTGGAGCTGAGACTGTGTCTGGGAGGCAGAGACTTTCTGCTCGCACTCCTGGAGAAGATTCACAATTCAGCACGGATTAGCTGCCAGGCTAGCCCAAGGCCAGGCTGCCTCTTCTAGCATTTGCTGAATTCAGTGAAAAAAAGCTTTTATTACCTGAGATCTCTGATGATTTCTTTCTTCCCTGTGGCTACCAGGAATCGGTACCCTTGTACCTTGGGCTGCGGTACTGAAGCCGGGAGAGAGACAGGTAGAGTCCGACCTTTTTACTGATCTATGTTTTTGCTCCCCTGTGCTGTTTCAACTATACCATGCAGAATCTTTTGTTTCGCCATTAATATATAAACAATATTTAAGGTATTCCAGCCAGGAACAAAATGAGCTGTACAGCCACGGGTGGAGTAATGAAAAGAGCACCCACAAGTCACATAGGCTGTGGGGGAATCTCACATGAAAGGGCAAGAACCGAAGACAAATCTCTCCAGGTGGAGGCTTGATCTGTGAAACTGCAGGTGTTGGTGCTGCCTGTATTGGCTGCAAAGCCTCTGAGCCCTTGGGAGGAGGAGGGAAGCAGTCAGCTATTTCATCACAAGGTTTCTAAACTCTTTACAAACCAAGCTTAACACTAGCTGTCCTAAACACACCCTGAATGCTCACCAAACCAGCTCGGGGACTTGCGCTCCTGCACTCGAGGGCTGTGGGTACTCCGCTAGCTGTGGTCTGGGTAGATCAGCAAAGGTTACATCAAGTTACAGTGAGAACTATTATCCTCATTGTTCAACTGGGGATGCCACAACACAAAGAGGTTGAGGGCTTTCATCAAAATAAACCAGCACGCTCAGGCAGGGCCAAATTCATGCTGGTCTGGATTCTGCAAACAGAACTATTTGCTCCCCAAGCGCACATTAGCATCTTTCTGTCATTCACCTTTGTCATTCCTATTTTATTAACTTTTCACAAGACTACTTTTAAAGGAAGAAAAATTATTCCTAGATTTTATCAGTGGCAAAGGCATTAAATTCCTGAACAAACTGCACAAAATCTGCAGAACATATAAATCTTCAATTAAAACAGATACCCGTTGATACAACTTGTCAGCTTGGAATAGGGCTATTAACCTGCACTCAATCTGGAAGCTGCTTCATAGGCAAACAGAGGCGGCCCTGGTTGTTTCTGTACGATGTTGATTTGTGGGCATCTGACAAAATATTTGTCACATTCTAAAGAATATTAGGCTTCCCCTATGAGACAAAAGTAGGACTTTAGATAGTAAAGTGAAAATGATGGTAAAATGTTAACTGTGGGTGTTCTTCAGCACTCTTCACTTATCCTGGGCAGCACAGAGAATTTCACTGGGGTTGGCTGTTAAGGATTCAATAGTCGTTAATAATAGGATTCATTGTCGTTAAGCACCATTTAATGGGAGAAAGAGTAGTGAGTCAGACCATAAAGCAGTACAGAAAACATTTTGTCTGTCAGTTTGTTTGATTCCTGAGTGAGTGACCAGATTAGGAAAGAGTATTTCCTAACCATATTGTTTCTTGCAGCTCCATCTCCAAATCCAAATATAAACCAATTCCCCGCCCCCCAAGAAAAGTCAAAGAAGATACAGACAAGGAAGTCTTTATAGCTTTGTGGGACTTCTGGGCAAGTTTCAAAGGAATCACCCTGTTTTCTCTCACGCTTTCTTGGGTTTCTTTCTTCAGAATGTATCTCAGTTTGATTCAGTTCTGGTTAAATTATTATACTTTATACCTTACACTATTTTGTACTATTTAGTTTATGTGACTAAACACAAAGACACCACCTTTCTCTAAGGAGTTGCAGATTTGGGTATATTTTGGTGTTGTCAGAAAATGTGGGGAAAGATTTTACGTCTTAATAGGAAATGAGGTGATTCTGATGATCTGAGTTCTAATAAGTACCACCTTCTTATCAGTACCACAATGATCTTTGCATGGGTTTGAGTTTTGCTTGGTTACAGGAATATATTCTCAAAATCAAAAGCTCCCTAAGCTTTGGTCAGCTCTAGATGTAGATATATTGGGTTAGTGGAAATCAAAACTGTCAAATGATGTGTGTAGAATTTTTTTAACAATTGGACCAAAATTCTTTGTAATCTGGGTGATACAGAAAGACAAGGTATAGTAAGGTTCAAGCACCTGAAATATGTGGCCATTAATGTATGGCTTTTACCTAATAATTGAAACATTTCACAGGTAAGTGTTGCTAGTATCATAAACTCATCAAAAAGAGGCGATTGTTAAAAAGTAACATTCTTTTGGCACGACAGTCTTATGATCTAGACATATGAAGTAAATCAATATGGAAATATATGTTGTATTTTTTAAATACTACTAAATGGAGAAACATTTCCATTTGTATCTTCATATACAAAACCTGCTTTTAGGAATCATTGATAGCAAGATTAAAAGCCTATTCAACTAACACACTGATCAATCTCGTGTTTAAAGGAAGAGTGCATGTTGTTAGGTACATGAGATGACTATTGTGCATGTCTAAGTTCATTCAGTGAGCTCTGCAATGGCAGAGCTCAAAAAGTCATAGCACATTATTATTTTTTAATGACACACATTTGATTCAAGATGATTTTCCACTATGGGAGAAAAGACATGAGAAAAAAGAAAGTATTGACTCTGGGACATAGGTTGCCCTTAATACTGGGACGTAGCTTTCACTGGCGTCAATGGGAAGTCTGTAAAAACTAAAGGCAGAACGTGCCCCAAAGAGGAAATTAAAGACAGTTATTTTGAGATGCCTGAAACACTCAGATGTGGGAATAGTGGCATAAGATAGCATGTGTGCTTGCAAGGAAAGAGGAATCGGAGTTAAAGAGTAAACTCTATACTCCTTGGGGATCATTTATGGTCTCTAAAGAGGTTAATGTGTGTCCCGCAATCTGTTCTCATATGTAAGTTACTTTAGTCATGCTGAGAAGAAAAAAAGAGTAGAGCAGATGGCCATGACAGATGAAGACAGCAGCCAACACTTCTCTTCAGGCAGAAGGGCCATTTAAACCTAAATGAACTAGTCACTTGAGTGATGTAGAGTGCTATCAGGTGGAAGATCTGGCCTCATTAGAAAGGGAAAACTATACAGCAGGCTGTCCTTGGCATAGACTCGGGTGCTGCAGTGCAGAACTTCCCTGTGCAGTGCACCGTGGCCAGAGAGCCCAGACCTCGTTTTAGGCAGAATATGATCTACAAGAGCCTGCAAGAGTCACCTAATGCAGACAAATAGGGAATCCAGCCTGAGCTGAGGACAGGCCACGTGTCTCAAATCTGTGTAGCCTGTTCCTCACTACAGCTTCAGTATTTCAATTCCAGTAAGATCCCTGTCCTGCGTCCTTCCTTGAAGACAGGCAGGTAAGACCTCCTTTTAAAAACTGAGCAGGATTAAGAGTTGCTAACTGTTGCCTGCCATTGAACCTGGTCCTCCAGAACTACTCTGCTGCCAGGTATTTCATTCCTCTTTGCCTTGTTTCCTAGCAGGAGCGGGCTATGGGCAACATGTTTTTTCCTTGCCCTGACATTCTATATTTATTTATTTTTATCTCGGCTACTCTGATAATATGTAAGAATACTCACTTCAGTTAACTGTGAAGAAAGTGAGAGTCCCATATTTAACTCTCTCATTTGCTTATGTGGTTTCAAACCTATGCCTTTGAGTTTGAAAGAAAAAAACCTCTCTTACCAGGTTATAGATTATTCCAGGTGAGGGATTTTTTTGTTTTAATTAAAAAGACCAATAACTTGAAGGTTATCATAGAATACACTTTGGTCTATTGGAGTGTATTGATTTATCTCACAAGATGCTTCGTATTCAGATCTGAGCTAAAAACTAGGTATTATTGAGCACTCTTGCATTATTTCATATTTATTGACATCATATGCTGTGCATCGAAGCCTGATCTCTAGAATTTGTTGACTGAATTTTTGTCTTTGCTGCTTGGCCAGATGTAAACAAGATTGATTCACACTCAAGGAAGGGCAAAGTATCTTCTATAATGCTGTAATCCCTTGCTAGCAATCATTTGGCTAGGACAGAGAATTTTGCATTTAAAAGTAGTTGAGATTTGCTTTTCTGAATAATTACTGTGATTGCCTGAGGCTCCTTTGTTGAAATATCAGAGAGAAGATGGTTTCAGCAGCTTGATGATAAACTGGACAACTTCTGGCATTTTAATTCTGTTCCCAATCAATACTGACAAAGACTGACCTTGTGCAGAACTTATAAGTACACATTTGTGATGGAATCACTTCACACGTTCATTAAGATCTTATGAACATTACATGTGAATCTCTCAAACCTATTTTTACCATTCCAGGATAAAATTACATGAGCTGAATACAAATAAGAGGAAAGATGAGTTTTCTTTGTTGATGTGACTCCATGATTTGTATTACAGAAAACATCTGAGTTATCAGAAAACACATACTGGTATTCCACCATATAAAACCAAAATTTAAAAAAGCACTACGAGAAATAAATACACATATAAGAAAATGCAAAAGCAACACGTGTTTCATTTCAAAATTCAGAGAAGCTGAAGGACTTGGGCTACTTCGCTGTAACCAACAAAGCTTTTCAGAATGCCAAAACTGTTCTAGCTTTGTGTTTTAAAAGGTGTACACAGCCTGACATACAAAATCAACCAAGCTCATAGCTCCTATTGTTGCCTGGCTCGAAGGGAAGTTTGGCTATTGATATATCACCACCCCACCCTGGTAATATATTGGTGGTGTCATGATACGTTAAGAAGTGCATAAACTCTGCTTCCAGTAACCACCAGGTGCCATTGCCACCTAAATAGAGCTATAATTTAACACGGGTTGGGGCTTCCTAGAAATAGCAAGGTATTTCTTAGAGGGTATTCCCGAGTGGAAAAACACAGCATCACAAATAAATACACCAACTCCAGTCTCCTGCTTACCCGCCGAGTGGTGCAGGACAGAATGCCCTATCCATGTGCGAGCTCAGCTCCTGTTTGCAGATGGTAATACCCAGACTGGAGGGCCCCAGTGAGTACTGAGAAGAAAACTGACGGCGATATATCAACCTATCACATCAATGCAATAGGGAAATCAGACGGAATGTGACATGCCTGAAGTCTATGGATCATTAAATCCTGCCTCTCTGGGCTGGTTTCATCCTTACTTATCCATCAGGAGGAATGTGCAAACATTTAGCCAGAAACTAGAGAAGAGCAACTGGGCAGACCGGGGGACAGCACTGCTTTTGGTAACCATTGAAAAGGCAGGGAGAAGGGCTTGAGCTTCTCACTGACAAAACTGGATGGACCTTGCAGAGTGAAGAGCAGAGAGAACCGAGCCAGGCATAACTCAGCTGAGAATTCCTGAGCATTAACACCTAGTTTTAACGGTATCATCCAGTTTAATTTTAGGAAAGAAGGAATTCACTGGATTCTCACGCATTAGACACAGGCTCAACATTTCCTGGCACGGGAAGGTTCGTTAGTCACTACCAATCTGGAGTTTGCTGTCTGGAAAACATGCTGCTCATCATGGCCTTTGGGCAGGTCTTTTGCCCCCCAGAGTCAGAGCTTCTCTGTCAATGCACACGGGAACCAGAGAGCTCACACACCCAGCGGGGCTGAGGGTGTCGTACCCCTGGGAAGTAGAGGCTTCAAATGCTGGCGTGTGTGCAGGGAGACATGAGCCTGCTGAAGGCCTGGCATTGCCTTCTCAGACCCCATTTCATGGATCGGGGCATAGGATCTGGGAGGGACATAGGATGCCCCAGCTCTCCAGCTCATCTGAGCTTTTTTACACTCTTGAAAGAGCTGAAAATGCTTTTCCTCAACGCACCATCCATGCCTACTGGGTTCTGTGCCCAGTGTATGCTCAAGAGGAGACAGCATTCACGTGCTTTCAACCTCTAGCACAGGGGGACTGAACCTTTATTTACCGTCAGGAGCAACACAATGACATATGCAGAACCTACAAAGCAGACGAAGTAAAGAAAAAATACATGAAGAAAAACACTACAAAAGATGGGGGAAGTTCACCAGTTCTGTAAAATGGCTACTACTATTTTTGCACAGTTCATTGACTATTTGTATCTTCCTCTCTGCTGTATCTTTTGAACTAATGCCAGGGCCCATCTAAGAGTTGGGCAGCACTGCCAGTCCCCTTTGAAGAGCATTTGCCTAGCCTCAAGAGATCCTTGAAATCTCCTGAAAAACACTGTCCCAAACTCCCACTAACGTTAACTTCAGTTTTACTGCATCGGTATCCTGCAACACTACATCATTGTGCCTTGACAATATTCTAAACTCCTAATAGGTATCCACTGACATTCAGCTAGACTTCTGTAATTACTTTTCTTATATCCCAGACCCTCATGGCCACACCACCATTAACATGTTCTGTAAAAGCAAGGAAAGCGTCTGGCATACAGATCTGAAAATCAGCACAAAGACCTAAGTTTGTGGTTCAATTAATTTCTGAATAAACAGGACTTTGAAATGTATATGTGTCAAATAATGACAGCTGTCAATGTCTTTGGAGATACTTCCTGATGGCACAGAAAATGTAAAGTTATTAAACTAATTCCAAATGCTCTTACAACTTATTTCACTTGATTCACGTTCACTATGTATTTCAATTACCTTATTTTCTAGACTGATAAATGAGAACTAAAGATTAAATGAATAATTTGGAAAATTAAATTCAGTTCTAATTGGTTTCTATCAAGCATAGCACCTCTCATACAAAGGTAAAAATGACCCAATGACAAGAATAAAGTTATCTTGTGATGCTTTCCCATTCAATTAAACCTTAACTGTTTCAAGAATTAATTGCATTACAGGAAAAGTTAGCTTTTCATTTTCCAGTGCCCAGGTGTCAGCTATTTTTCTTATCTGGGTTATATTCATACATTTGACTATTGCTTGATGCTCTTATCATGCCGAGAATGCATTTACTAGGAAAGGATAATAGAGAATTCATTACTTTAATGCTTCTCAAGTTGTTAAATGAAAAATCGTAATAGTTATGACTTACTTTGTGGCTACTGGTGACCTTTTATCTACACACTTAACCTTCAACCATTTTCTAGACAGTTGAAGTCAATGAGAATTCTGAATGTAAGACCACCAGGGACAGTGCCCTCTTATTTAGAGAGGGGCCCATATCTACAGTGTGCGTATTTCAGTGGGAGTGAAGGATTCTTGAAGCACAAGTATTTGCCTATCATTTATTTTTAATTATCCCAATCTTTTTTTTGCACTAGAAAAACCCCAAGCCCAGAATAAGCTTTGTCTATTCATGTCCACTTTATGTTCACTTTCCATAAATAAATATATTAGTTATTATATTGGCAGGAAAAGGAAGCAGCCATGAAACACAAGTGAATCAGTAAGCAGCCATAGGAAGTAAAATTTGAATTCATAAGGGCTGAAGATCACATCAGGAGTCCTGCTCATCCAGTTAAAGACCCATGTGACTAATCCAAATAAAATTACACAGCTCTCATATTCATGAGCAAGTACTAGCTGCAAACAGCTTGCAAATGATCTAAAAACCAAGAACCATTGGTAAAGCAATTTGGCAAACAATTACAAATAATACTTATATTTAGAGAAGTCCAAGTGCTTTGGACAATTTACAAAGAAAAAATGTAGGTTAAGTTCATCAGATAAATTGTTAGAGCCAAGAAAATAATCTATCACAATTTGTTCCACTAGAGCACCTCTCAGTCATTAGAAATAAATAACTTTCTCATAAACATACACCAAGTAGATATCTAAATATTGTACTGATTAAAATGTACATTTTGCATTTTATGTCATTGGAGATTTGTTCTACTTACTTATTCATACAGTAAATCATTAGGAATATACATACGGCACTGAAGTGGAACACGGTGAGTAATTACACACTGGTGCAGAAAGACACAGACTGTTGTAGGGAGGCGAGGGTGTGCTGTGAGCTCGGCTGCGGGAAGTCCGTCCGCCTGTTTCGAAGGTCTGATTCACACCTATTACTGCTACATAAGTGCGTACCTCGCAAGACATACCTGCAGCGATTAAAGAAAGATCCATTGTGCTGATTGCAATAAAGCAATAAAATATCAGCCCAGCACAGAACTGTGGCTTTTATTAAGGGGAGGTTGCTATTGATCTGTTAATTGCAGCTCTCATCATTGCGGGTGATTGGTTTCCTTCCACCGCTTTGTAAACAAGGAAAGGACACAATTGCTTCTCTCGAGCTGGATGAAATGAAAGTGAGCTATCAAGATGGATTTCTGATTAGGATTTTTTTTTTTTTTTTTTTTTTTGCAAGCCAAGTGTGAATTCCTACTTGAACAGAAAGCAGATTTTTCTTTTATATCACATTAAAGTTAAGCTATCTGGGCACACGCAGCATCAGATTTTGCAGTCCTTCAGAAATCACTCGGTACGATGGAGATCTGAGCCTGTGTGTTAAAACGAGTTAAGTCAGTGTCCTGACTCTGCATTTGTCCTTCTAAATTTGACTTCACTGTCCCTTAAATTTACTTCAAAAGCAAAATGGGAGGGAGGCAGCACGAGAGCAACACAGGGGCAGATCAGAGGGGAAATTTAGAGAAGAGCAGAAAAAAAAATGGAAGGTAGGAGCTAAATTGAACTTTTGGGAGACCATGATCAGTTCAGTGGAGTTTCATCTCTGCCTCTTCAAGAAAGGAAGGGCTTCAAGGTAACCTGGAATATGCAAACAATGGGTTTTTTTCCTAGGAAAGGAAAAAGACAGGTTTTTTTCTGGAGAACCAGAGCCATTTCATTCAACGCAAAATAAAATGCATCACTTTGCTTTTGTTTTCCTTAGTCCTTCCACAGTGTTTATTACTTCTCTAAAAATAAAGAAATAAATGTCCAGCCCCAGAACCTCAAACCACTCAGAGAAACTGAAAGAAGGGAAGCAGGGAGGGGGTGGCATTTTACTTTTGGTAAATGTAAAATTCCCTTTCCTTTGGAGCGAGTCCAGTGCTGGGCCTCTCGGACAAACAGCTCCAGAGGAAACGTTCTTCCTGTCCCCTCTCCACACACCATTGCTCTTGGCACCATGAGTCCATAACAGATGATGGCTAAAAAGTTCCCCTCCCACCATGCTCTGATGCTAACTACAAGTTACCAGTGTGTGCTCATGTCAAAATACGTGATCATTGCCATACGTACCAGATACGCACCCGTCACTTACCAAGGGTCCTCGGTAAGAAACACCAGCTACTAAATTAATAGGACATTTGAATGAAATCTTGCCCTGTTCAAATGGGTAATTTTTTTCTCTCCAACTCAGAGTAGAGTCAGGATTTTAACCTCAGCGCTGCACGTGTCCAAGAGAGGCAAGCAGGGGTCCCCACAGACCCCCCCAATCGGGAGGGGGACAGGCACCACGTGTACCGGGTCAAACCCCATGGCACTGGCTGCTTTTAACGCTGCCCTTAAAATGTTGCCAAGCTCCTTGCTCAGACATCTTGCCACACATGCATGGATGGGAAGCTGTATGTTCCAGCTTTTTCCCCCTCTTACATTTAAACACAATAAAGGCTGTTTTAGCTCAAAAACATTACGAAGGTTCATTGAATGATGACTGTTTACTGGAAATGGAAAGTAAAGTTTTGGCCATAAAGGCGTGAAGTTCAGAACTCAAGTCATTAGTGCTTACTCTTCCCATCAGCATTTTATTTATTGTTGCTGCTACAGTGAAATAGGTACAGCTAGAGCTTCGGGAAACCCATATGTCAGGCCATATCCTCCAGGCCTTCAGGCTAATCTTGACAGCTGCTGAGTCTTATGTCAGACAAGCCTGTCATTTCCTGCACCCAATATATATAATTTTTTTCCCCAAAGGTGACCTACAAGTAAAACGGGAAAAATGGGTTTCTGCCCGTGTTTTCCTTTTCATCTTAACAGAAAAGAACCTATGGGATCTGCACTGTATTTATTGCTGTTAGTTTGTTCTCAGACTGGGAAGGAAGGCTTTCTCTACCTCCAGCGGGAGAACAGGAGTCTGCAGAGACAACAAGAGACGTCTTTTTTTTTTCTTACAGAAACACAGGAAGTACAAGTAGATTTAGGGATTTATTATTTCACGAAATGCAAAGGGTGGTGAATTAATACGTTGAGGAATAATTCACTATTGAAACAACAGTAGATAGAGGCAAAACCATCATGTCCCAGAAGCAGTGTCCCATTTTTTTTTTTAAATGTCCTGCCTTACCAAGATTTCTAAATACAGCACAAATAACCAATGAAATAATTACAGTTTATAAAACCATCACAGTATAGTCAAAATTGGTATTTTTTAGAAGACAGATGAAACATTTTCTCATGTAACACAGACAACTATTAAGGATTGGGAAATAAGGCTAAGAGTAAATGGAAAATACATTTTCTGAACTATTTTATTCTTCGGAAGCTCATTGTTCCTGATTAAGGGCTATTTCAAATGAAAGGAAACTTCCAAGTTTCCAGAAGATTAGTCTGCAGTACCCAGAAAGACAGAGCAATGTGCAATCCCACGTCACAGCTAATAGCAACCACATGAACTCTAGAACCTGGCAGACTCAGTCGACAGGTGCCTGTCCCGCTTTTTCCTTCCACTCTGAATAATGCCCTCCTCCATCCTCCTCTCTCTCCTCCTCCTTTTTGCAAAATTTCTCCCAGGTTTGGGCTCATGGCAGAGGTCAAAGAACAGCAATGTCTGCCTGTGAGAGAGAGAGACTACAGCTAGGTTATTCAAATGCATCTATACGTTACACTTCGTACGTGCTGGGTTTATGAAATTCTGTGGCAAAAAAAATATTGATCTCAGCTATGATATGATCTAAGAAATGTATTTATTAGTGCCAGAGGATGCAATTTAACTAAGCCTAAATATTCCACACCTGAGCATTTTCGTGGAGGATGACACATAAAATATCATATAGCACTGGATGAGTTCTATTAGTACTGATGAATATATTACTTTTTAAGGAGACACTCTTAATTACAATAATGCATCTGCTGCACCTGTGAATGCTACAACAGTTATCTGCCTCAGGAGAATCCAAGACAGCTCTTTGGTACTTCAATGAATCGTAACAAATACAGCTTCTGCCACAGCAGCATGAAACACGCAGCATTGCCTTTCACCAGCTGACTTAGTGTTCCTTGCTAAATAGAGAAATAAGGAGATGTAATATACCATAAATGTAAACGCTCATCGCAAGTGGAATTCAGAATGCATTTGAGAAAATGTAAGTACTAACCATTCCTGAGAGGGACTAAGTAGCAAGGGCTGGACCAGCAAAGCTAGAGGCATCATTGGTGGCGGAAAAAATGCCACTCTCATACTGACGGCAGAGAAAGAGAGGCAGAAATTTGGACTGCAATAGTGTGGGTGCGTTAGGATGTGAAAAAAGTTGTAGGTCCTCCTGCAGCACCAAAGAAAATGTTGGAAATACCAGTGCCAAAGGAGATGAAGACCATTAACTCCTCCAGAAAGGTCAGGCCTATCTGATACCTGGCTCAGACCACCAGCCCTGCAGCCGTTACCTTGCTTTCCTGAGCGCTGCCGGAGCTTTGCTCTTCAGGCAAATCACTCGCAGCTGGTGACAAAAGGCCACCTTCTCCCCCCATTCCCTAACGCAGCCGAGGTTGGATTCAGCTTATGGATATGAGGCTGATCCTGGTCCCCAGCCACTGCTTTGCACAGCCACAGCTCAGTAATCTCTGCAGTGAGGCAATTAGAAGGGATAGCAACTCTACTGTTTTAGCAAAGGGAAACATAATTTGAATACTGTAACTGAGAAAGGGCAGACGCGTGGCTGGTTTATAAGCGTTCTTAAATGGTTGTCTGACTGGGTTTCTTGCTCTCAGGATAGCATTCTGTTCGCAGTTTGGACTAAAGAGATTTCACACGCTGTGAATGAGAGGACAAAGTGTCATTTGTTTTCTCTACAGACATAACTGCTTCCTACTCAGCCTTTGCCTCAGAGGTACAATCATGGAAAGACAGAGAACTTGAGCATTTCTGCAGTTGCAGATTGACAACGTTGAAACATAGTCTTGGCCCTTTCAAATGCCATCTGTCTAATGAGAGCAAGGTCTTTTCTTCTCCTCACAAGAATTCAATATATTTTGTTGTGTAAGAGAGAAGAAATATAAAAATGTGCAGCACAATTCAGGGAGAGTGAACATGACAGAAGAAAATAGTAAGATAAATGTGGGGCTCCTATCTACCTTTTACTAAAACAAGAATAAGGGAACAAGCAAGTGAAGTTGAAGTGCAATAAAGTTTAAAGCTAATAAATACTTTTTTTCCACATCACTTACAGTTAACCTGTCAAGTCAGCACCGCAATAAGTCACTGAGACCAAGGACTTAGTATTCACAAAAAGATTAGATAAACGTGGCCCGGTTCTCATCTCCATCTAAGGTGAACTTAGATACCGAGGGAGACACAGTGGTGACATGCAGCTCCCCAGTTTAGAGATGCCAGGCTCCAAAGCAAGTTAGAAATGTGCCTGAACAGGTATAAGTTAAATCAATAGTGCACTGTCTCTGATGGCTGCCACAAACTGCCAGGAAGAAACTTCTCCTACAGCAAAGCATTCAGTGAGTACGTGCTAGAAAGCCTTGTGAAGTGTCCTACCAGCACTGACACGCCTCTGAAGATCTGGATTCTCTGTCCAGTGCAGCTTCTCGGCAGCTGGGTGTTGTCCCAAATGTCACTTCAACTCCCTGTCCTGCGTTTTTCCCATCTCTAACTAGAGGTAAAAATACTGATCTCTGCACAAGATGCCCTGAGATTTACTTGTGAAATGTGGTAGGTGTTATTGTTGTATCTTCCAAGACAGAATATGGTGCTGACCACTTTCAGAAATGATTTATGGTTGAAAATTACTCATCTCCCCGAGTATGGCAATCCCTATGTACCTATGAAAAACAAGTGTGTTAACTTGTAAGCCATAACCTTTGCAAGCCATATGGTTTGTACTTTTGTATGCTCTTTCAATTTCCTTTTTATCCACTCAAAACTCAAAAAATTCAGTTCCAGATAATCTCCCCAAATTCAGGTACATTCATAGTCAGGGCCCAGGATTCAGTTTCAAACTACCAGATAACAGATATAGCTACAAACTCCTCACAGAATTAAACAATACATTAAGAAAACTCATATACAATGGAGTTGAGAGACCAAAAATCTCATCCCACTTTAATATTATCCAAATAATTAATTGTAGCAATGCACCAAGTCTTTCTAATGACATGTAGAAATAACTTACGCCCTTGAAATGTGTCTCAAGCAGAACTTAAATAGATCAATTATTTCAATGATTCATCTCTGAAAGATTTTTTTTTGTAAGGCTAAACACATTTCTGTGTTATGATATCAGATGATTAAAGAAGGTCTTCTGAACTAGTCTAAATTAGGCTAAGTAGAAAAAATACTAGGGAATTACTTTTTAGGATCTATCTTAGATTTATCTGTCCTTTGTTAAATATTTCCTGAAACTAGACTCTGTCAACGAAGGAAACAACTCACTGGTAAACTTAACATGATCGTTTGCTATTTATGTTTCCACCAGGAATTTAGCATCCTTTTAAGGGGAAATGCAGTTCCTCAAAGGTAGGAAAGACTTGCCTCAAACATCTCTATTGGCATGGGCTTCTGAAGCGAAAAGTGACAGATGGCAGTAGGACTAGCTGCTTGCTAGTTTACAAGGACAAAGCTGAGTGCCTCTCCCTTTGACCCTTTATTTTCTCTATATTTTTCAATCTACTTTCTGTTGCCCCAGTAACCAATTCAACAAGTAATACATAAAACCTCAATGAACTGAAACAATGTTCAAGTTTTGTCATGTTTTTTTTGTACCATACTAATCTATTTTATTTGTCTTTCAAGGTCCATGAGTTTAATGGAACGTCTCAGGTGACCATTTTTTTAATTTTTGCCCATAAAGTCAGCTGTGCTATATTACAGTTTTCACAGCCAGCAGCCCTCACAGCAAATAACGTTTTGAGTGAGAACACCAGGATGTAGGACAGGACAGAGCATACCGTGGGGAAAAGCCTCTAAGGTAGCAAGGTGGCCAGCGACAAGAACTGTTCTCGGTAAGAGTGGGTGTGGTGGATGCACAGGGCACTTCCCTCACCTCAGACTTCCCACAGACACCTTTATCTGTTGCACAGTTCTTCTACATATCTAAATTAAAAGGCCATGTGCATGAAATAATATACTTGGATATACTATATAGAGTAAAATTCTGCATTCGTCTTGCTTCAATTTCAACAGGTTATTAAAAAGCCCGTCTCTTTACCTGCCTTGCCTACCAGCCTCTCCACCTTCCTTAAACTTTCCCATCTTTAGAGTATGTTTAGAACAACTGCAATAAGGCACTGACTCCTTATCGATGCTAAGGCAGTCAGTGGTGGGAGAGGACAAATAATCTGTGCTCAAAGACTTCACATTCCCAAGGTAATAAATTGGACACTACCTACTGATGATTCAGCACAAAAAACACTATTACACTAAATCTTGCAGTCTCAAGAGATACAAATAACATTGAGCCTAATCTAAATTCAATGAAATTATTTCAGCTGACTTACTGGGCCAGTCTACTGGCCACACGTGGAGTTAGCATGAGGAACGGCTTTCAGCTTCTATATCAGCATTCTATTAAAGTAAATTAGCAAAATAAAGTCCCTATTGTTTTCCCAGTCTAATTATTAAGATTGGTTTTACTATTCTAGAAAAGAACCAAAAGCCTCCACAGGTTGATAATATTCTATTTCTTGTATCACACAGAGAAGCAGAACTGAGCTAAACAGCAGAAACATTTGACTAAGTGATATAAAACAAAATGTCTCCAATATCAAAAGTAAGCAAAGCTATATCCTGATAAATAGTGGCCTCGGTTTAAAAGGAAGAGAAACTTTACTTCTATCAGATGCCTTTTGGTTTTATGACAAATACAATTAATGCCCTGGACTTGTGCAAAGCATTTGACACTGTCCCGCACAACATCCTTGTCTCTAAACTGGAGAGACATGGATCTGACGGATGGACCACTCGGTGGATAAGGAATTGGCTGGATGGTTGCACTCAAAGAGTTGCGGTCAACAGCTTGATGTCCAAGGGGAGACCAGTGACGAGTGGCATTCCTCAGGGATCGGTATTGGGACCAGTGCCGTTTAACATCTTTGTCGGCGACATGGACAGTAGGATTGGGCGTACCCTCAGCAAGTTTGCTGATGACACCGAGCTGAGTGGTGCAGTCAACACGCTGGAGGGAAGGGATGCCATCCAGAGGGACCTGGACAGGCTTGAGAGGTGGGCCCGTGCGAACCTCATGAAGTTCAACCAGGCCAAGTGCAAGGTCTTGCACATGGATTGGGAGAATCCCAAGCACAAGTACAGGCTGTGCGG
>NW_009216667.1:1245-1467 GCF_000690835.1 Fulmarus glacialis | reverse complement strand
CTGCCTGTACTAATTATGCTAATCACCCCCTCTGTTGGCTGCTGTGAAAAATGGCCACATTAGGCACTCCACTGCTTGCTAATGTCACTTAATGTGTGGTTGAAACATACATTCATCCCCCTCTGAATGGTGAAATTTTTCCACATTGCTGGCTTCATTCAGGCAAGAAATGAATTTTTTGAACTCAGACCACTTTTCCAGGCCCGAGGGAGAGGCAGATAA
>NW_009216667.1:838-1099 GCF_000690835.1 Fulmarus glacialis | reverse complement strand
AACACAACACTTTCTAGAAAATTAAAAAAAAATATATAAGTGGAAAAGCAAAGCAAAAGGTATGGGGGCAGATAAGCCACAGCCATCTGTAAAGAGTCTCCCAATCCTTTTGGGTTAATTAGCAAAATTTTCCAGCCCAAAAAAGCCGACCGAGCTGTCAAGAAAGGGAAAAGGAAAAGCAAGAGGTTTCATGCTCGCCTCCCAAAGATAAATAAAGGCAGACTGCCTGCGCCCCATCTTCGGGCAGGCGAGGGGGCTGCT
>NW_009216667.1:0-370 GCF_000690835.1 Fulmarus glacialis | reverse complement strand
TCAAGAGTTTTCATGCTCGCCACCCAAAGATAAATAAAGGCAGACTGCCTGCGCCCCATCTTCGGGCAGGCGGGGGGGCTGCTGGGTGAGGCCCCCCCCAGAAGAACGGTCCTTTCAGAGCCAGTCGGGGCTGTGAGGGAAAAGGTGCTTTGGAGCAGAGGGCAGAGCCAGGCAGGCGAGTTTTTGGGATAATGGGGACCTCAGCACCCCATGGCAGCAGCCCCTGAGGATGGGGGCACAGGGTCCCGAAGGACGCCCAGACCCTGCGAACAGAGAGGACTGCAGGGTCCCGAAGAAAAAAATCCCACCAGGCCAGGCAGGGGGTCCCCAGGGCAGCGCTGGGAACCCCGGGAGGCCCCTTCCCTCCCTA
>NW_009216666.1:10684-11053 GCF_000690835.1 Fulmarus glacialis | reverse complement strand
CCCCCGCACCAGGACCAACCAGGCCTTTAAGGAAACGGTGACAGAGCTGAGCTCACACCTCCTGTACTTCCCGCTTGCTACCTGGAAACCCTTTGGGAAGCAATTCCTGTCTTTGGGACCTTCCTTCCTGTGGGTAAGGCTGCACTGCTTCCCAAGGAGGAGGGTCCTCGTAAGGAGAGGCAGGAACCAAAGCCTAGGTCTGCCCTTACCCCTTGGGCTACTGCCCGAACCGCGACTCTGGCACTTCAGCTCAGTTCACATATTGTTACCCAAAACACCCGCTTCAGCAGGTGACTCCTGAGCAAGTTTGAGGCACTTTTGTTTGTTTACAAGAGTGAGAAGGAGGTTCATGCCGGCAGCGCGCCTGGG
>NW_009216666.1:7497-10644 GCF_000690835.1 Fulmarus glacialis | reverse complement strand
GCCGTGCCGCAGTCCATTATCCTCTGCTAGCACCAAACCACAAGAAAAATCAACACCCTCCAGAAAAGAAAAGCTCATTGAGAGGAAACTGGTGCAAGGAAACAAGCTTCTATCTCTTGAATTGAAATCAAAGAAAGTAAATGAGTTATTCTTCTTGCAGAGAAATTAATCTGTCACTCGCTATTCACTGCGGGCTGGGTGCTAGGGAAGCCAGCCGCAGGCACCCGGCTCGGGTGCTCTGCAAGAGCGGAAAGACAACACATCCTCTTCACGCCAAGCACATGCTGATGTTTCCAGCAATTTCCGTACCGAGAAAGGGTCCAGTTTGCTCCAAACAGCAGCTGGAATTAAGACAAACCATCCGCTTTCCAGAGCGTGGCGGCTGCTGCGGGGTCACAGGCCCTGGAAGAGGCAGGAGAAGACCGACCTCCTCCCTCGCACTGGCTGTGTGACAAGCTCTCACACAGGCCATTAGGCAGCAGCAAATAGACACCTCATTGATTCCCACAGAAACGTCAAATAATTGATTTCATGACACACCACAACGATGTTTAACTGCTGTCTCGGAGGCTGGCTTGGGGCGTCTCCACACCCGCCGGGAGCACCCCAACGCGAGGACGGGGGCCCCGCAGAGGCCCGCACGCGGAGGCAGAGGCCGAGCCCTCGCAGAGGGCTGCCAGCAGCCCTTCCCCAGCGGGGACACCTCCCGACACGGGACACGGCCGGGATGTACCGGCTTTGGCTGGGATAGAGCTAAATTTCTTCATAGTAGCTGGCATAGGGCTATGTTTTGGATTTGCGCGAAAACAGTAATGACAACACAGGGGTGTGTTAGGTGCTGCTGAGCGGCGCTTGCCCGGCGCCAGGGGCTGGTGCCAGCGAGCAGGCTGGGGGTGCACAAGGGTTTGGGGGGGGACACAGCTGGGGCGGCTGACCCCACCTGACCCAAGGGATATCCCAGACCATAGGACGTCGTGCTCAGCAATAAAAGCTGGGGGAAGGAGAAGGAAGGGGGGATGTTTGGAGTGACGGTGTTTGTCTTCCCAAGTCACCGTCACGTCTGATGGAGCTCTGCTGTCCTGGGGATGGCTGAACACTTGCCTGCAATGGGACGCAGTGAATGAATTCCTGATTTTGCTTGGTGTGGACGTGCAGCTTTTGCTTTACCTGTTAAACTGTCTTCACCTCAACCCACCACTTTTTTCACTTCTACCCTTCTGTTTCTCTCCAAAGACACACTGAAATCCAGGTCAACTGTTACCAGAGGAGGATGGTGGGTCACCCAGGGCAGCCTTCACATGCTCTCAGCCATTAGGTCCTGCTGTCCTGCCCTTCGTTCGTTAGTTTGTCTGGGTAAAGAAGGAGAAGTCAGAGACAAGAAAGAGGTCTCCTGCGGCAGACAGGCAGGACAGCTTTCCTACACCAGTTGATGAGGTCCGATGTGTTTCTTGCTGAAGAGGGGGTCCCTGGGACACAGGTGGCACTGATGGCCGTGCAAAGCAGCAGACAGCAAGACACCACCCTGTTCTTCATCCTCAAGTCTTGAATCCTTGCCCCAGCCTTGATCACCTTCAGCCACTATTAATGCAAAATCCTCCCCTGGCCCAGGCAAGCACAAGCCCACCATCCCAAAGGCGGGTGCAGCCCCCCCTCACACGCTGCCTCTGCTGCCACAGGCTGCACCAGCACACGTGGTCGCTCCCGCATCCGGCTCCAGTGGCCCGTCTCTTCCCGAGGTCCTTTACAGCCTGCGCCAGCTCCTTTCTGCTGTCTCCTCCTGGCATCGCTGTGGCCATGGCGTTCGTTCCCCTCACCCAGGTGCACCTCGGGCAAAGATGTTCCCCGCACCCCGCTGCTCCACAGAGCAGCGTCCCCTCCCTGCTACAACCACCCCTCTCACGCACTGACCCCAACAGGAAAGGTGGTGACAGTCGCTGCGGACCTGCCGCGGGTGTTGTCTACCAAGCTGACACTTTCTCGTTGCTTCGTCACCCTCGGTCTGCCTGCAACCCCTGCCAGCACCCGCCCCAGCCCCATACCAGGGCTATCATTCTTCTCTAACTGTACAGTTTGCAGCACGAGAGGATCGCTGTCTGCGGCCAGCACATCTGGCTCTACACTAATGTCAGCCATCTACAATAATAATGGCATACGTGCTCCTAATAATTACTTTAAGTGTGTTTTAAGTGTGTTGCTTCTTTCCCCTTCAAGGTGGTAATATCCTAAGTCTCTTGGTAGCACAATGTCCTTTGTGGACATTTTGGTAAATGCCAAGATGTTTCTGCACAGATTTTCATTTATAAGCACAATGGGATTGCCCTTTTCTAACATGCATTTTTTGCACTCCCATTTCTAAATGGTCTACGGCAATTCAGTGGGAAAAATATCTATAAGAAATGTCACTGCCTGCAGATCCCCAGAGGCGCAAGGGACTGAGGCTGATTGACCGATTTTACCAAGTCACTTCGTTTTTGCTAGCAATACAAGAAATCAGTTTCCCCGCTTCTTAGAACAAGTCCACTGGCACTCAAAAAAATGAGTTATTTTTTCTTGGTTTTCTTTTTTAATGGCAGTTAAGAATCATGTTTCAAGGTCATTAAAAGATTCAAGTAGTGTATCCTGCCACTAAAAGTCAGATTCTAAACTCCGAACATTTTCATACTTTGCTCTCATTCAGATGAGACCATTAGCCACAGGCCTAAAGATTTTGCACATACCACAGCCTCAGGAGCGGTCCCACCATCCTGTCAGACCTAAAGCTAATCCTTCACAGCCCTTTAAATTACTGCATCTCAGAAAAAAGGGTATTTCACTGCCCGACCAATTAGGCATCGCTACAAATAACAGGGAAGCCTCACGCCTCGAGCAACGTGTACGGTCTGCACCACACCGCAGAGGCATCACCTCCGCGCATCTGCTTTCCCAGAAGAAAACACTAACCCCTAAACGCACAGACAGAAGCAGAAACCCCCGCAGCAGCCGACCCAACGCGTAAGCCTGTACAAGCCTGCGGTGGTGGAGGAGCCAGCCATCCCCCGAGTCAGCCCAGAGACACCTCCTCACTGCGCGTTCGACGTGGGGAATGAACCCCCCACCCGGTCCTGTCCTGCCGCCAGCCCCCACAGCATCCCTCCACAGGGTCGGTCG
>NW_009216666.1:6769-7221 GCF_000690835.1 Fulmarus glacialis | reverse complement strand
GGGGGTAAGTCATGCCGCCGCTGGCTCTCAGCGCCAGCATCACTCCAACGAGTGGCCGGCACGAGCACGTCTCCCGCTTGCGCCCCTCCTGGCACTACCCCCTGCAGCTGCCTCCACCGCCTCCCTCGCCCTGCACCCGGGCAGGAGCAGCCCTGGGGCAAGTCAAGGGCTCCTCTTCTGCCCCCACAAGCACCGTGGCCCACAGCGCTCACGGGCTCGGGGAAAACACTAGCCAAAGGAAACCCTCATCAGCATCCTCTTGATGGAAGCAAAAGGCAGTGGAGATGCAGGATGATGCTCAGATGACATATTTTATCAGCAAGGGATGGTTTAAAAATAAAGAAACAATATGAAGGAAATTTGTTTTTTAAGTAGAAATTAAAGCATGGAGATTAAGTGAATATTTAATAAAGTGCATTTATGGCTACTACACCATTTTAGTGGGAGGCCCC
>NW_009216666.1:0-6711 GCF_000690835.1 Fulmarus glacialis | reverse complement strand
AGGTGCCTCCAGCCCTCCCTCCAGCGGGCACGGTCTCTCACTGGCAAAGCTCAGGAGGACAATGATTCATGCTTCCTGGTGCCAGGAAGATGCTGAGAGCTTTCCAGATTTGCTGCCTGGATATTCTTATGCCACCAGACAGAAGCCTCGTGACTTTAATCTTTGTGAGTCAAACCTGAATCCTAGCAGCGTTTTGTTTCTTGTTTCTGCAGCTCTGCAAACTGAAGACAGAGGACCTGCTTCTTGCAAACAGAAGACAGAGGACCTGCTTCTTCCCCTGAAGAAGATTTTCACCTTTGGGGTAGGTCAAGCCCTTTGGGAGAGGGTTTTCTTCCCTTCTGCTTTACATCTGCGGCTCCACCTAGCTCAGCTCTTGCTGTTGTACCTGTTAACTGAAAATTTACAACCCTTGCCTGCCTGTCTCTTGCAGAGCAGATGCGACCAGAAGCAAAGCACCACCCTGCAGACCCACGGCAGGAGCCACGCACGGCGCCCTGGGCCCAGCGGCCACGCGGGCTGCCAGGAGGCCGAGGAGGAGGCACAGCACCCAGGTGCACCTCCGCAGTCACCTGGCCCTGGGCACCTCCTGCACGTCTTGGAGACGCTGGCTGTCAGGCAAGAGTGGCCAAGCAGCTGAGAAGGGTCAAGGCAGACAACGGCACGTGTATCGTCAGAGGGCAAAAGGAAAACAGCCAAGGGAAGCGGTCACTCTGCACAGGGGGTTTCCAAGGGAGCTCGTGATACACAGCAACAAGGGAGCTAGATGAGAGCCCTGGGGTCCCAGCCAGTCCCTCATCGTTCCTAAAGAGGAACCCCCAAAGCCTCTCTGCACAGCCTTCCCCAGCACAGTGCCCTCCACACACAGGCCATCCCCATGAGCCTCTCCATGCCACCGCTCCCTGCCCCAGCCCTTCCCCATGGACTCTCCCAGAAAATTAGTTTGATGGGGGCTGCAGGTGTCCTCGTGCCACCCAGCAGTTCAGGTGTTGCCCAGTGTGTTAGAGCCACCCAGCCGTGCAATGGCCACTGCGCTGCCGGAGTCCACCTCCTTCCTCCTGTCGCACAGTTCCCATGTGCTGCTGGCCCCGGCCTCCCAGGAACCATCAAAGTCCCCACGGGGCCATATGCCATCTCAAGGCACAATTATTAGTGGCAGCAGAAATCTTCTGATGGTTCCAGACCTCTTCACAATTATTGTTCTTAATTTCTTAGGCAAGAAGTGACATCATGGGACCACCACAGCTGTCCAGGGGAAGAGCAATGCAAGGGGGCATCCAGCCAACATGTGCCCAAGGCCTGGTCACCATTAGCATCCCTGACCCTCCAGCTGTGCCAACTAGGGCATCCCTGGCCACAGAGCCCAGTGGTTTTGGTGGGGCATCTCTCCTCCCAGGAAACGCCCATGCATGCAAAAGCACCATTCCTGCCACACTCCCTGTTCTCTAAACACCCAGACGGTCCATTCAGTGCTGCACCGTTAATCTTGACACATGCGTTGATCACTGCCCACGACACGTGGGGGCTGCGGTAGACCAAGAGTGCTTTCCACTTCACATGTGGATCCTACCAGCGAAACCCTGACCCAAATGCATGGGTTAAAGCCAGAGACAAAGCAATGAGCCTGTGTGCAAGGCGAAGGCGTGCCGCATCCTCTTGCTGGGGGAAGGGAAGGCGTGCTCCTCAATGTGCACCATTGTGCTCTCCAGGCATTTAGCAACTCCTCCATGCCAGAGAATAAAGCTTCTCTTCAGCCGGCCCATCATGTGTTTCTCTGCCTCCCCACCCCATGGAAAGCCAACCCCATGCTCTCCTGCAGAGCCTAGTCCAACCACACACCTGCCTGCTAGCACAAGTCTGTCCCTGTGTGGGCACCCTACCATGGCTCGATGGGGTCCTTCAGCTTATACCCCCACCGAAACCACCCCAGACTTCGGCAAGCACCATTCATTTCTCGTGAGTGTTTTGCAGGTTGGCAAGCAGGGAAGACTGAAACATCCCAAAACCTGGTATCCTCTCTGTGATAGGCCACCATCAGTGCTGAACATGCTACCAGGGCTTTGAGCTTGCCAGCTAGACTCCAGCCTTACCTTTGTATGGAGCTTGGCAAATTGCTTGTCATCCAGCAAAGTCTGGGTGTACACACGCCTTTTGTAACGGAACTGCAAAAGGAAAGAATATCATATATGAGACGAACAAAACCCACTCAGCACCAAACCACTCTCAAGCAGCTCCAGTAAACGTCATCTTGCATGAAGACATTCAGTCTAGATCTGAAGACAACAACAGATACAGAATATACTGTTCTCCTTCATAATTTGCTCTAATAGTTAATTGTTTTCCTCACTAAAGAAATTCTGACCAGTTTTTCACATGAATCTGTCTGGCTTCAGCTTCCAGATGGTGTGGGCTTTGTTTTGCTTCTTCCCAATTAATCAGGCATCTCTCTAACAACAGAATGGTTTTCCCCAGGACGGTTCTTACACAGGTGGTCTAGAGCCGACTTCCCTGCAAGCAGGCTGAGCTCTGAATCTCTCATCGAGGGATCTTCTCTTCTATTCTCAGACCATTTCTGCTGCTCTTTTCTATGCCATGTCTCTTTCCAATGTCCTTTCAAGTATACTGACTGTCGTCCACGCACTGCTCCAATACCAACCACTTCCACCCCAACCACTCCTAAAACCAACTCACCACTTGTCAAGGTACACCCTGAAGGATTACACAGCATCACACTGTGAATTGCTGTTAGATTTCCTGACCAAAAGGCTAAAAAATTTTCTTCAGAAACTTTGTTTTCCACAATGAGAGTCCTTCCTTTGCAAGCAATTCCTGTCCCTGTACGTTTGTCATTTGGGTGACTTAGAGCATACTTTGACAGGACCCCCACTTACCAAATGACCTAGACAGCGCAGTCGACATTGTTATATTCTCTGCCAAACTTTGTGTAATCAGACTTTATCAGCAATGATTTTACATTTACACCCAGATCCCCGGGGTAACCACATCAAGCTTGACATTGGTCCCTAAGAAATCCCACAAGAAATACATCTATGCAGTGATGATTGCAGTGACAACTGCTTTTTATCATCCATTAGTTAGCCAGTGGCACTTGTCCTACTAATGTTTTATAGTGCTAATCCTGAACTTGAATATCATGTAGAACAAAATCAAGTACCCCCAAGTGGCTGCTACCTTTGTATAGTTATCTTTATCAAGCAAAATTACAATTTCCTTAAAGAATGAAATTGGATTTGTTTGATTAGATCTTCTTTCAATGCATGAATTGTATTCTGAGATTTTGAATTGCTATGAACTTAATCCTCCATCAACGTTCATTATTTCAGCTGGAACTGACACCAAATTATCTTTGGACTAAGCTCATCCCACTTACTTTTCAATACTGGCAAAACATTAGCACATTTTCAGTCTATCACAAACTTGTACTACTGGGCAGATGCTTTCTCACACAACTCTTTTTTTTTAATCATTCTTGCCCACTGATGTACAGACGCTGGTCCTTTGCAGAAGCTGCCAGTGTCAGGGATCCTCTGCGCATCCCTACACAGTCATGCAAGCATCCTTCAGTGGCTCCTCTTCACGCCCAGCACCACGTTAGAGGGTCTGCAAATGAGCTCTGCTCCCAGCCTCTGCCTCCAAGCCCCGGGCAGCGCTCTGGCTGAGCCAGGCAGCGCTGCTCTGCGGACCGCTCGCTTTCGGCTTCCCACTCGAACGCGCCGGTTCAGGTGGACTCGCCCACTGCTGCTCTCCCAGCGCTCGACCTTGGGGAAGGTTCTGCAGGGCTCCCAGCTGCCCCACGCTACGCAGGCAGGGGCCAGGACAGAGCATCAGCGAGGCAGGTCTGGGAGAGGGAAGCCAGGCTACATCGGCTTTGATGCAAGAGCAACGCACACTGCCACCCAGGTGCAAGGCAAAAACCTCATCTGAGAAGAGTTAAGCTGTACAACGCGTAGTCAGCTGCTCAAAGCTGGACAGCAAAACAACTGAAGAAGCGACTGAAGTGGGCAGCCGACCCTGAGCTAGTCACATCCCAACGGTTTTGCTCCAACAGTTCGCCCGCGGATTGGACTTGCGCAGGGAAGTCATACAGGCACGAGAATTTCCAAATCTCATCCAAATTTACAAGGTGCGTGAACTGAATGTGTGATGATTAATAATGGTGAGAACACAACGGTGTGTTTGGCATGCAAACAAAATAACTACCTGATTAAGAAGGACACAGTAAGTTTCTGATAGTAGATAACAACCAGTAAGACAATATGCAATACAGTCAATACCCCCAAACGTACGTGAGGGTAACTGGATCTCAGCAGGTGGGCAGGTAGACCCCACTGCATGTTGCTTGATCACAACACACTGCGTTGCAGCTGCTATTTTATCCTGATAGAGGAATCTGGACTACCTACAGCTCTCCCTGGCATAGAACAGAGCCAGCATCCCACCTCTCCAGGGAACTACTGCAGATACCTGCTTTTTAGTGTAATTTTTCTGTCAATATGTACAAACCCCTCATTTATCTGATTACCTTTATATGCAGCCCTGAGGGCCAATTTATCTTAGGGGTTCAAGAAACCTCAGTGGTATCAGTATAGGATTTATGTCATGTAAACAGATTCTGGGTTTTTGTTTTCCAATAGGATGCTCCATGTTCAGCTGCCATTCCTATCAAGTTATGAAGAATCAAAATGACACACAACAAATATCCATGTCAAGTCTGCATTTAGATGTGTGTGCTAAGACATTAGTGTGGACATTATGCTAAATTATACAAAAACAAAGCATTAAAGCCTGTATAAGGAACATTAAGGAATTTACTACCTCACAGGTTTATTTGCAAGCATTCTTAATGTTGTTCCAAGTGTTTTTGTCTACATTAAACGTTAGTTTGCTAAGAAATTGTGCTGCATTTTCTTTCCAAATTAGTCAGGATTAGTTATAATAACAGCATTCACGCTTGCATTTATAAGAGCTTATGCAGCTTAAGCGTGTAATGCTTTCTAAACAGACTTTATGGGTAAAATATAGCACAAGATCCCTAAATTTAGAAGTCCACATGCAGGTAACTAGAGTCCCATTACAGCCGGTGGGGATGTCCACAGTGACAGTCAATTGAGCCCAAGAAATGCTGCAGGTCACCTTAGAATAAACACCTACATGTGATCACCTGAATCCCAGCCCAAGACAAAACCTATAGTAAATGTAAATACAGTGTTAATTCAGTTAATTTCTGCTCTAGTTAATTTTCTGGAACAGAAAATAGTATAGATTATCCTGCATGCTCGTCACACAAATGAGGTCCATACAGGGACAATCATGTGCTGACAAAGCACACAGTTGCGTTCCAGTCTCTACAGTAACTGTAAATTAAATAAAATATCAAACTCAAGTCCTTCAGCCTCATATTCAAAGATCTCCCTATGATTTTCCCTCTGTACCTACGAGACTGTTACTGCAATTTCCCATGACAATTATGCGCCATTAGAAAAGAAGAAATTTTGATCAACAGGGTCAGAAACAGGGAAGCTGTTTCGCAGGGCTACGACAGATGTTATGGATCTCTCGAGCAGGCAGAGTCACAAGCATCTAAAACTCAGAGGCATTTGCCTCAGCTTTCCCTCAATGAATTCTCCCTGAGTAAACATACACCCACACAAATTTCTATGCTTTCACTCCTGAAAGGGAAATGGGAAAAAAAGGGGAGGGGGACAGGGGGCATTAATATCTGTGGTGCCTACAGAGACTACAGTGGAAGGGATCATAGAAGTCCTACATACTTACGTACATTTATATATGTATGTATATGTATCTATATACATATATATAGCTATACACATATTTAAAAAAAAAAAAGAAGACCGCTACCTCCAAGTAGGGGACAGGAGTGTCTGGATTCAGGGGGTACTCCCTCAGCAGGCGCTCCTCATCCAGAAACTTCCCAGCCCTGCCATTGAAGGCTGGCTGGAAGAGCCCGTAGTTCAGAACATCCTTCAGGCTGTGGTTCAAAGTGCAGAGGATGCGCTGCTTGGAAACCCACACGGGAACATCTGGATTCAACCGTAGACACTTCTGTGGAGAGACACAGAGGGCAGTTAGAGCCGAGCATCACCAAGGTCCTGTACCCCATAGCTGCACCCAGGAACAGTCACAGCAAGAACAAGGAGAAGGATAAAATGGGAAAGCCACAATCTTTTCCATGTCAGTGGATTACAGGAAGAGGAAAAAGAGTTAGAGAAGGATGAGACTTAACAGATCCCCCCTAACGCATTTTGTGCAGTTCAGGGCAGGCTCAAACCCTGTATGTTATAACATCCTATAAAATATGAGAAGTGTCAAAGAATATTTTATGGCCTAATAAAAGTATAACAGCAAAATTTCACTTAAAATCCCCAATCGGGTGTAAAGGGTCTATTGACTTCTCCACCACGGACTTCATAGGTGTGGAAACAAAGGCGGGATGAACGGCAGCACTGTGAGCCCTGCCAGGAGGTGGAGGCATCCAGTGAGGTCTTCCCAGGGGGACGAGGGGAGGAGAAGAGCCCTCTGCCTCCCTGCACAAAAAGTCACACTTCCCCATCTCACCCTGTGACTGCCACCGGGCTTCCCTGGTGTCGTAAGCCGTTTCCCTCCCTCCTCAGGACCCAAGTCATCAGATATTTATAGCCCATCACCCCCAGGCTGTATTTCCTACAGCTGCGG
>NW_009216665.1:0-566 GCF_000690835.1 Fulmarus glacialis | reverse complement strand
ATCCCTGCCTCGCTCCCGGGGGTCCCTGCACCTCTCCTGCCACCTCCGTCACGGGACTGGCGCTATTTCTGGGGATTGGGGCTGAAAAGCAGTGCCCGGCAACCCGAGTGCTTGCTCTGACGCTTATGCTGAACGGTATTTATGCCATTAAATGCTCTGTAACATACAGATAATATCATAAACCTCGTCTCATTCAGTTAGCAAACAGTAAAGCCCTCTCGCACGTAGGAGCGTCGCCGTCAAACCAGCCGAGTGACACTGCGGTAAACCGCAGCAAGCCGTTCACTGCAGCTTCGTCGCGCCTGGGTGGCGGGGCTGCCGAGGGTCCGCAGGCAGCCCGCTCCTCCCCGGGCCGGAATTTCTCCTCCTCTCTCTGCCAGAGCCCGGTCTGACCACAAGTATCGGCCTGGTGTTTACGTGCGGAGGAGCTCAGCTCGCTCCAACTTTTTAACTGCAGATAATCAACAAAGCTGGGCGAATAATTTAGCGCGTATAATTTATTCTATGAATTTTGATTCTTTGCCCACAAGCAGCTTGTGCTTCTCACAAAGGTATTGGTCCCACGC
>NW_009216664.1:667-972 GCF_000690835.1 Fulmarus glacialis | reverse complement strand
CGCCCCGCTCCGCGCCCTACCTGGTGGCCGGCGGGCAGGGAGCCGCCGCGCTTGTACCACGTCACGGTGGCGGGGCCGGATCCTGCCACCAGGCAGTTGAGGTCCAGGGTCTGTCCCTCGGCGATGGCCGAGGACGAGGACTCGATGCGGAGGGGCTGGGAGACGCCGGAGGCTGGGGGGACAGGGAAAGGGGACGTTTGTCACCGAGGTGGCACCCGTCTGTCCCCAAGCGCTGCTCTCTTGCTTGCACTCACGGTAATAGGTGCCGGCGCCGCCGGGCACGGTGACAATGACAGATGCCTCCT
>NW_009216664.1:0-212 GCF_000690835.1 Fulmarus glacialis | reverse complement strand
GAGGTCACCCGGCACACGTACTCCCCTGAATCGGCCACTGTCACTTGGGGGATGCGCAGGCGGGTGCCCGACACCTGGGGGGGGTGACACGTGTGAGAAGGGGGCATAAACCCCTCAAAACGCCCCAAAAACCCTTTTCCACCCCAAATCGCTGCTCCAGTGTCCTCTACCTGGTGCTTGGCTGGGAGGGACCCCCCGCGCTTGTACCAGGT
>NW_009216663.1:596-823 GCF_000690835.1 Fulmarus glacialis | reverse complement strand
GACCGCCTTCACCCCTCGTCCCAAACCCCCTTTTCTCCCCCACCCCCCAAAATAAGAGGCTGAGTGAAAGGTTGGGGTGTTTTCCTCCTGACTTCTTTTTGTCCTTAGGAGAGCGGCGTCTGCGAGTCTGAGCTGGGAAGTTACTGATTTGCAGGCTGCATGTTAAGGCAGCCCATGTAAGTAATTTCTGCGGGCATCCCGGCAAAGGAGAACAAATCGTTGACAAA
>NW_009216663.1:0-279 GCF_000690835.1 Fulmarus glacialis | reverse complement strand
TTGTTGATGTGCTGAAGGTGGGGAGGGGGGGTCCTAAAAAAGGGGAGGGGAGGGGGGTTGGGAGAGAGGCCAAAAAAATATGAGACGTTCTGATGAAGTGAAAATTGACTGCGCTAACACGGCATGAAACTAAAGGTCAATGCAACTGTATCTTAATAGAGTGTCTCGAATCGAGGTGGACTATTTTAAATGCAGCTTGCTTTTGCTGCGCTCATTGCCATAGCAATCCTAACGCTCCATGTTGATGTACCATAAAAGCAGTAGTTTGAATTTCAAAGA